>NW_022752171.1:665989-790622 GCF_011630105.1 Anneissia japonica
CAATTTTCACAAATCAAATTGCAGTTTATAGAAGCATTTAACAAGCTCGCGGTCAAAAAAAATCAAATGTAACAGACATTGCGAAGTGCCCAAAATTAATAAAATAAAAACTAACACCATAAAACGAATGGCACGCATAGACTAATAATTGACGGCTGTACTCGCAACTAGTATCGGATTGTCGATGCCACAGTAAAGATCAAAGGACTGTACGCACGCGCTATGTTCGAGAGCGGAGATGTGCGTCCTTTTGTTGAATTACCTTGGTAATACCACAATGTTCATGTTAGAATACATTCCAGCATGTGAGAAAATATTGATTAGATGGAAGTGTAGAAAGCCATAACTTAAGGTCACCGCATACAAATAGTTTGAGTACTACAGATCTCTTTGAATAATATCGATAGTGCATTTTTAGACAGTTGTTGAAATTAGAAAAATTAAATTGTTAGAATAAATAATGGTTTTGAATTAAGCAAATGGTGGGGGGGGGCAGCTATTGAAAATTATATCAAAGGGAGGAAGAGATTGCAGTCATTGACAGATCAGAATTTTTTTTTGCAGTTAAACCGCAGCAAACACAAAATGCTATTACAAAGTTCACAAATATTATGAATAGGTATATCACAAAATAATGTTGACACAACGTTTAAACATATTTAATTGTGAAATTACGCTCTAAATATGTACAGTATTTATGGTTCTTCAAGATAGTGTTTTCTACTGTACACCAAACTGTTATTTAAATTTTTTATAATGTAAAATTGTTAGCTGGGGTTGCAGGTTATCAATATTGCTCTTTGATTACAAATTTTATAACCAATTTTCTAACTAATTAATGATACCCAGTGGCGGATTCATGGAGGTGGGGGTGGTGTCAGCCAGGCCCGGGTCCTCTGAATTTTCAAGAAAAAACATTGGAGAAAGAAAAATGTCTCTGTTTAATCGTCAAAAGGACTTATACAGTAGGTGGAAATAAGTTTCACTAATTATGTAAAACGTTATTTAATTATCCTTGGTTCATTTCGTTCTCTTGTCTCTAATGAATGACGTCATCTGTTTTTATGATATGTTTTTATTGTGTTTTGAGATTGTTGTTCTTTTGCATTTTATTGTATTTTGTATTTGAACCAAATAAGTTCAATCAATCAATCAATCATTTCCGGCTATCTTGAGATGCCATAATCATAAATTTTCGCCATAAACATAGTGGGGCTGAACCAGTATTTAGTATTTACCCCCTATTCTGTGAAAGCTCTTCGCTGGGCCCCCTCTATATATCAAATTCCTGGATCCACCACTGATACCAATGTGCTTTTTCATTTAATTTCATTTCATTTATTCGTCTCAAAATACAATTCACATAAAATATCATACACAAAAAAAGACGGAGAGACAGGGAAAGAGAACTAAATCAACTGTCAAGTGGATTATCTAACAAAAAGACAGACAGCAGACTCAAAAAATATAAAAATATATGAATATAAATATAAAAAATCAGACCTTAAAATAATCTTTCAAGGCTTTATAAAAATATTGCTTTGTCAATTCAAAAGTAGTATGAAATACGAGGAACTTTATTGTAATCTCTCATTATAAAAACATTATAAATCAAAGTTGAAGTTTAACAAAAATAGGGAAAAACACTTATAAACATCACATACAATATACATACAATTTAAAAAGAAAAAGAAAATTATAATCATATTATTGTCAATTATATATATATATATATATATTATGAAAAAAGCGAGGTTCACCAGTAGGCTTGATTAGACATTTTATTTAACTGTTTAGTTTTGTAACACACACATGGTGTGCCACTCTTCGGAAAAAATTGAGTAATGACTAAGTACTGTAAGATACCAAAAGGAGGGTTAAAGATAAACTAAGCATGTGCAGAGCGAAAGTGATACATCAAAAGATAATATTATGGTTTTTGTCTAATTAGTTATGGTCTAATGAAATGTTTGTTTTGTTATTATTCATTCTGGTTTACCATCGAGCCCTCTGCCGACATTATTTGCGATACGTTCTACCGTCATATTTTCACTATAATATACTGTGTGTGTGTGTGTATATATATATACTGTATATATATATACATATATATATATATATTTACCATTAGACCATATATATAATTTATATATATATGTATGTATATATATATATTATTTGATTATTTATATCTAATAATGTATATAAAATTTTATTTACAATTATATAAAAAAAATATAGTAAACATTTTACAACAAAGAATTACAAAGGAATTTATGGGGAAAAAAGGAGGAAACATGAGTTACAAGCAATTGTTTTTACTTTCAGAAGGAATTGAAACAAATTGACTAATTGTCAAAATCAATATGGGCGTATTTTTATTAGGTGGTAGTGAAGATTTGATGAAAACATGAAGCTGGTGGTCCATAATAAGTCCTTCAGTGGTAAGCCAATCAATTTATTCTGTTTGAGTTCTATGTTTTTTTAATTTACATTTTATTTACATTATGTTTTTTTAATTTACATTTATATTAAAGTATGGTATATTCATTAAATTATTTTAAATTAGTCATGTTATGGTGTATGCTTGGCATATGATCATCCATACCTGCTTCCCTCCTTATACGATAAAAAGTAATTAATAATCACCTGGTTTTCACTAAGGCGCAATATTGATCATTTAAACAGAATATCGTGGTTTCACATTATTATTCTGGCCATTAAATCAAACAACTATTTAACACATGCTCAGATTCCTTGGTGGATCTACCACATCAAAGCATACTGTATGGGATGGGGGAAGGGAGAGTGAAGCGTACATGGGGAGCCACAATATAATAATGAGATGTATACAAAAACTTTGAATTTTTAAAATCAAAATTTAACATTTAAAAATGTAAAAAAAAATGCTATAATGCTGAATAATAATAATAATAATAATAAAATATGTCTGGCCTATTGTTACTAGTTTATTGTTAATTTAATTGAAGTTTAAAATGTCAATGAATATGATAATTAGCTCATAATGCTTGTGCTTGATGTTGCTGGCGATGACATCACCACCATATCATCCAGCATTGCATAGTTGAATTCCGACTGTAAATCAATGCATTGTGTATATACTCTGAGTGTACTGCATGTACACTATATTAATATTATAGAGCTCTGGCAATGACATCATCAGCCATTTTTAATTTAACCTTGATATAATGCATCAAAACATCTGGGGAATTTAGGTATAGCTGTGTTTGAGTATAGGCCCAAAAGAAAATAAGCCTGGCCTGCTTCCTGGCCTATCTTATTTTAAGAGACCCAATCATATTTTGATTGGAAATCACATGATGAAAGAGTCAGCTTCTTTTTAAAAAATATTTTTCACAAGGGTTACTTGATAAGATAACCCTATAGTGTAGCTTAACTTTGTGATGAAATACTGCTTTTATATTATGGGAATATTGAAGCTTCACTGTAGAGGGATTGCATACATTACAAGAATGCAAGTGATTAATAAATTAATTGTCTACTGGCATTTATTGAATTATTATTAATAATCGTTATTAAATTTATACTTTTCTTTTTTCTTTTTTTCATTATATTAATTAATTAATTATATATATATATATAATTAATTATATATATATATATATACTAGAAAAAAGGAAAGTATAAATTTAATAATGATTATTAATAATAATTCAATAAATGCTAGAGACAATTAATTTATTAATCACTAAACTGAAATATATAATATATATATATCACAGATAAACAGAAAATTACAAGGAAAAACCTTAAAAAATACAAAGAAAAAAACTTAAAAAAAAAACTTAAAAAAAATTTAATTTGGATCAATGCAAGAGAACATTACTTTGCAGTAAATATTACAGGGTTTTGATTTGACAAAAAAAGCACATTTCATTAAGCTACTTGGAGCAAATTATCATATTTTGTCTTTATGTTCCCAGAGGATGAATTAATTATCATCCCAAAAGAGTTCCCAAATGTCAAAATCGGAGATGTTCTGGAAATATTCAACCCAGAGGAACCAAAGACTAATAGGTATGTAAAAAGTATACTAATTAACATTGTCCTATGTTGTTAGAGATATAGTTTCTGTACATGTGGTTATAAATATGTAATGTAAACAATACTATATTTACAATGAATTCATTTTGTAGTAAATGTAAACTTAATGAAATTATGAATGAAACTTAATTAGGAAATGCTTTATTGAATGATTATTACTTACTTCCTCTGTATGCTTATTAGTTTATCTCAAATTCCTTATTTGGATTCAAAATTTCCTTATTTGGATCATAGAGGTTGGTTTTCTTTTTCTGATTAACATTACCTGTAAACCTTCAGAGGTTTAATTGCTCTAGGTCAGAACAAGGTCAAAGCCAAGTGAGTAACCAAGGTTACTGTTGTTATTTAAATATTCAAGGTTATTATATTAACAGTGACTTTGAAACCACAAAACAATTTTATTTATAAACAACGACTACTACATAGTAGACTCTGAAATTTTGAAAAGTAAATTTTGCTTTCTTTAAAAATCTAAAAATTTATACATTACAAGATTTGAACAAAATTTTGCAGCTTAAGTGTTCATCTTGCATTATTATATATATGTGCACAACATTAATGAAGCAGAAATAAACAGAGAGACAGAAATAGCATATAAATCGCTCTGAAAATTGATTGATTGATTGAAGTTTATTATCAATCAATTAATCATTGATTGTGATTGTCAGTCAATCAATCAATCAATGTTCCAAATTTATACAGTGCCAGAATCTACTACAAAAGATGGCATGCTCTCTGTGACTTTTACATTGTGACTCATCTGTATTTAGGCCATACAGTAGAATCGTTAATATTACCACGGATCCTATATATTGTGATAATAACTTTTATAGATCAAAACTATAATAATCATTGTTAAACCAGTGCAAACTAATTAACATAATAAAGAAATAGAATGTGATTGGTCAATTTACTAATGCCTCGATATAGATTTTAGTTATAACAACCTTATGGATGGTCCGAACTGTAATTGCAATGGACAGTCACCAAACAATCGATCGTTAAAATTCTGCTCAGAGTGTACATTCATGATTTTTGGCAGAACAACTCAAAGTGCGTTAAATTAAATGACCAACAACAACCAAATAAGGAGGGACATAAAACAAACCCTGCCAGGACCAAGGTTCTTATTAGCAGTATCATTAGTATTTAGAATGTTAGATGAATGTGAAATTCTAAGTCAGTGTGATCACGTTGGAAATTTTACACATTCAAATTTGCCCTTAGTTCTCAGAAGGTTAAGTTTGTCGGTTGTTATACTCACCTAACGTTTTAACATATCTAGCAGTGAAAAATCGTATTGCGAAAACAATACAATTTTGTATCACATTTTGGTGGATCCGTTTCAACTTGGAGAAATAGATGGTGGCGGTCCACAACGGTAGTTATGCACATATTTCGTATTTTGGAAGCTTATGCATTGGCCTTCCTATTAATCCATAGTAGAATTCTGAGTCTTGGGTTGGGTCTCTTATACACAGGGGTGGGATATATAATGTCACAATGTACTGATTTATTGTTTATCAAAAAATGTTTTCCAGTTAAAGAGCACAACTACAGGACCAGTGCTACTTGCTACAATATGTACTGTATGTGTATTAAAAAATCATCATGCATTTAGACAAAATTCTGCAAGATCATCAAAAGGCCAACGACCTAATATTCACTAACAAAACAAATCAAAACTAATTTAGCATGTGAGTTTCAATTGTAGCATTTCCTTTAAAAAGTAATAGTTATTGTAATAATAATAATAATAAACATTAAGTATTTTAACAATAATAATAGAAATGTATTATTATTATTATTATAATAATAATAATAGAAATGTATTATTTTTGATTGCATTTATAATGACTATACCAACATCAATTATTGTTTTTATGTTTAATTATATTGTAAATTTCAGATTACTTTTGCAAGTACGCTCATTGAACGGAGAATTGCTTCAAAAGCAGAAAGGTAGGAGCAAGAGATATGTGTGTGTTTCCTGTTAACGTAGTTTCTGATATAAGAAAGAAATTTGAGTGTGTTTTTTCAACTAATTTCAATATTGTAAAGCACTTCCTTCTTGTTTTTGGTTTCTCAGCAATTACTTATACAGTAGACCTATGTAACTATTTATACTCCTTTGTTAGGAAGACAATATAGATATATTGAATTTGTGTAAAATAATTGTAAATCTATTCATAGAATCGTTTGTTAAATATCAACTTGGAAAATTTAGATTAATTTTAATTAGATGCCATGTAGCATCACCTACCAATAGAAGGATTTGGCGATTTGCATCAGTCACCTAACTTGTGTGTTGGATGTAAAAAATCGACTAGCACTGTGGTGTTTTACATGGAGATTGCTTGTTTATTGCTGTAAATATCATAATTCCTAGTAAACTATACCAAATTGATTGGAAATTAAACTTGAGATGTTTGCCTTAATGGTTTGCTAATGCTGTAAAGGATACCGGCCGCAAACATTGAGATTTTTTGACAAATGTTAGGCGTAGGCGCCTGCACATCTACGGCATGGTTAGTTATGCATGATGGTCTTCGACCCACGAACTACGCTGTGATGTTAGTGCTAGCTAAGATTTATAAAGAATCACTTAAATTTTCAAAGCATACAATCCTTGGAGAATGCTAGGATAAGTAAATAAACACTATTGTGACCAATCATAATGACTTTCCTAGCCATTTATTTCACACCTTAACAGTGGGTGGTTGTTTTTGCACCCACAACATTATCTTTTCCTATACTATCGCACTGTAATGTTTTTCATGTATACCCAAGTTAAGTCACATGACTGGCTGTAAACAGACATCGCCAAATCCCTCTATTGGTCGGTACACTGAATGCAATCTTCTACTCTTTTCTGAATTATGAATTGAGTTTTTAACCAGTTATGTGCAGGACCAACAGCTTAACGTCCATCGGATTGGACGTCACACATAAGGCAAATCACTCATTGATGCACTACATTGTCCACGGCTGAGGGATACAACTGTAATGAACAGTGTTGGATTTGCACCCCACATCTCATAGTTTGTACCTGCCAACTCTCATAATGCGTGAGTCTCACGCATGAGCTTCCACTTTTTAATTAGTCTCATGCCTACGTTGTACAGTATTATCCTCACGCATCATAAAAATTTTATGATAAAATGTATAGGCCTAAAATTCATAAAAATTAAGTGAATTTGTCATTAATGTGCAAATACAGGCTATATAAATTTCATTTAACAAAACTATATTGACTATATTTTTTCTCACGACCAACTCCACTCCCTAAATCTCATATTGAGATTTAGTTTGTGTAAAGAATTGCGTGTGTATGTTTGTTTTGTGCAAGGGATTGTCACCTACAAGTAGGACAATGATGTATTTGCTATTGACAATTCTTGGTGCATGTGTTGTGTGCCTAAATAAATAAATAAAATGAAAAATAAGACGACGATACAAATTAATGAAGATACTGTTGATGAAATATTAATGACAAATAATGAAACAAGGCTATAAAACAGCAGTTCTGAAGTCTGCAGCAGATAACAGTATGGCAAAACTAGGGACATATGCTCAGATCTCTGTAGTATTCTGAAATTAGAATTTTCATTTTGAATTATGTCCAGTAGAACCCGGCAAAATATTTAATAGTGTAAAATAAAGACCTGCTCCCTAAAAATGTCTAATGGAATTGCTATTTCACAGCCAAATTGCTATGCCAAATTAAGTGAATAGTTAGGATGCCAGAGTTCTGGAATCAAACGCTGCCATAGCATGGAGCTCCATGGAGCTATTAAACAACTAGAGTACTGAGTAGGTGGAGAAGTAATGCAGAGTTGTTTATGTGTACCATCCAAGATGGCCGCCGTAGGAAAGCGCCACCTTCAGGCTTTATATAAATATTACAAGCCCTTTGACTAACTATTTTTTCATTAATCATTATTATTAATAATAATATTAATAAATTATTAAACTGTGGAGTATCTGATTTAAGAATAAAGTACTGAGGAATCAAAATCGTAGTTGTGTACGCTGAACCGCAACGCTCAAATTTCAACATAGCTGTCTTCAAAATTTTAATAAGTTGAGGGCGCCATTGAAACAATGCTTAGCGTATTATGATTGGCTGAATCTATGGAAGCCATTTTGTGTGGTACATACACACAGTTCTGCTTATTGCTTATGTCGAACATCGAATATGTTGGAGTTAGTGCTTTAGTATTCAAATTATAACTCTCTGGTTTTTCACACAACTTACTGTATATTAACTCCATTCCCTAAGCCTCATAAAGAGAAGTTTATAATCATTACTTCATCCTGTAGTTGGCAGGTTGCTTGCTGTTAAATTTTAGAAAAAAAATTAAAAAAACATACCTATGTCTAGGCTAATACCGGTTTTTTTATATACTTGAAATTTATGTGTAATATTGCTGGGTTTTTTTTATTAACAATGAAATCCATATGATGTTTTGACATTTCATTCCAATAAATTGACTTAAATTTAGCATGATAGAGAGGTGTGTTAGCTATGTTTTCTCTTATTGGCTGTCGTATTGGGAAACGATTACTTTCCAACCAATCAGACTGTGTGTCATAAACACACCTCCACTAGACTGCTACATTGCATACATAGGTGAACCTTTAATATTATTTGTCGATTTGTTAACAACAAAACATTAATACATATTGACTAAATTTCCTGTCTGTTATGTTTCCTCAATTTACAACATGATTTAATGTTTAAAAAAGGATTTTTACCTTGAAGTGTTTCTTTGAAGAAAACAGCGAATGATTAAGGGCAAGGCTGCATCGCTGAACATAATGATGTAGATAGAATTTTTTTTTTTCCCAAATGTCTTTGGTACTGCTGCTGCATAAGATGTGTGTAGGCCTACACTATATATTGAAAATGTTAGTGAAGAAAACAGTGGATTTCTAAATACTGTTGCATGCTGTTATTTGTAATGCAATTATGTACCCTAAAGACATCACTTCCTTGTACTCTATTTGACTTCTTCAACTTATGACATCACATGTGTAACGTGAGTGCGTGCTGTAGCTGCGTGCATGTACGCTGATTCAGTTTCCTTTTCACTTTTCTCATGTTCATCGTTATTTGTTCATTTCCTCGAAATCTCGTCAGTCAGCATTCAAATGATGAGTCGATAACTCAACGTAATTTCTATTTCCTAAACTTTCTCGGCTGGCTTTGTTTATGTGTGATGTAGCGTGCGTGATGTCCATAGTCTTACGCGTCATGAGACAAACTTGCACGCAATAGGATTGCTTGTTTATTAAATCTGAAACTTCATTGAATGATCAACATGGATAGTAATAGTGAGCAAGGTAAGTGAACTCCAAATATTGATTATACTATTAAAACTACCCTTTAGTATTCATATTATATTTCATATTGTGAGGCTTATGCATACCTACAAGAGAAAACAGTATTTTAATACATACAGAGCTTCTAAGTATAAAATAAAGTATAATAATGTAAATACAATAATGTAAGTGTAATAAATAAAATAAACTATATTTTTGTGTTGTCACTATAATCACTTTTTTTTATGAATCAAAATTTAAATTAAAGTTATAATTTTATAATTTCTAAATTTCAAGCTAAATTTTAAAAATTCTTAACTTGAATATTAGAAAATATTATTAATAATAAGGCATTGCTATTTGAAAACATAAAATTGTTGGTTTAAACAGTGGAGTATGCACAAATTTTTTGGATTGACAAAACTCTCAAATTGTATTAACCACCTGATCATAAATTAAGTGCACCCTTTGTTGTCCCACCAATCATAAATAATCTGTGTTGAGCCTCGATGATGTTATCGGCCATAAAAACGAACAATTTCTAGGTTACGCCATCCAATGTACTGCTTCAAGTAATGCAGCTTAGTTTAGTTGGCTGAACTTGTGGTAGCCATAAAGGGTGCAGAACTGTGGCAATGCTTATACAAACATGATCCCCTGTTCCATTTGATCAAGTTTCAATAGCGCACCATCCTCTGAAAGGGAGTGTTAACCCATTTGTCCCGTGTGAAATATGACCCATGTTACTAACTTTTCAGAAAAGACATCAAATTGTTTCTTGGTGTACAGTACTGCTCATTTCATTACCAGAAAGACCCCAATAATAATGGCTTCCAATTTTCTTGGGTGTACCTTGTGTTAACGCAAAAAAACAAAAAACAAAAAAAAAAACAACCCAGTCCGAGTTTAGCATAGAAAATATAAACATTTAAGCAGTTTAATAGTTAATAGGTTTGCTGGATTTGTACTTTTCAAGTAAAGTTAATTATTGGTTTTTAATTATGACAGTAGCTCTATCAGGTTAAGTTATGCTGGTATATCCTGTTTGTGGAATTTTGATCTACACAGGCTATAGTAAAATAAATCTAGAAAAATGCTCAAATCAATAGTTTTTAATATGTTTTATCACAAACTAATGATGATAAAATAATGTATGTATGTACGTATCAATCAATTTTATTAAAATTTTTTTTATATTTAAATTTTGTAATGATTTTTAAAAATGTTTATTTAAACTTATATGTCCTATTTATTTGCATATGATTTTTTAAAGCTTTTATGCATTTTTAATGTTTTATTTTTAATTATAATGTTAGTTAAGGAGGAGGCTAATGTATTAGCAGTTAGCTTTCTTTCTATGTGGCTATCTGGCCTCTCCAGCTTTCCTTCAAGCTTTCATAATAAACTTTAAAAATATCTAATGAAAAATAAAACAATTTTTTTTTAAAGTAAGTGGAAAGCAAAAGAGGATCCTGTGTGGAAGCAAACTAATGTTTTGTTTTTACTTAGCACAAGTTTTTCGTCGAAAAGATCGTCACATGATATGAACACATCACAAGGATAGGATTATTGGCATCAACCGTATTCAACACCAACATAATTAACAAAATGACTTGCAAACAATTCTGCTTTACAACAATTCTTTGCATTTTACAACAGTGTACACAGCTTCAAAACAACTTTCACATATTGAATCGTCAAAAAAAACTTATCAATGAAATTGGATGTTTCACTTTATGACGAGTTGGCTGGAAGCCAAGTGCGCGTGAACGTTAGGCCTGTGACTCACATCGGAAAATCGATGCATGTTTACGTTGTTGGCATGTACCGGTATCCAGGATGATATTGGCGTGGATAACAATTGTATCAATGATTTACCTATTGTCCAAACAGGATGTTGTAGCATTTCTTGCCAATATTTTAATTCATCGCAAACTTAAGTTTGCCTCGCATGTTGCGTTTCCGATTATGTTGTTATAGCACTAGATTATCTTCAGTAGTACCAGTCATATTGGGCATACACAGTCTATCATGTTTAGACTTATGTCTCTTTTATCCCCTGCATTTTCTATTGATTTTATAATTATAAATTATAATTAATATTGGTATAAAATTTGTTTTATTCATTTTTTTTTTATATAAGTAAAGTATTCTTAGTATTTGTTAACTAAAGCAAAATTTGTTAGTTTTTATAAAGCAACTCAATAAGCTCAATCACCAAGCGCATAGAGGTTTTTTCGCATGATGCGCTATACAAATCCAACTATTATTATTTATTATTATTATTATTATTAATTATTATTATTATTATTATTATTATTATTATTATTATTATTATTAAGTTAAGAGAATAAAAATAATTGTTTAGAGTTTTGGTTTAGCACAGTGTGGTAGGTGTTGATACAGATGGCGCTGTAAGCAGCTGTTGATTATGATCAGTTATATAATTTGTCCAACCAACTGGATTGCTTAAAAAATAGTCTTAAAAATGATTGATCTTAATTTCATGCAGTGATGAATTTAAGTAAACACCTTTGGTTTATGATCCCATTTGGGTTGAATTTAAGTAAACACCTTTGGTTTATGATCCCATTTGGGTTGAATGAACTGAAGTTTTGAGTATAATTTTAAGGTGGATGTTGGGGCTATCTCTAGAGATATAAAAGTGAAACTATGAATTACTATATGAACTTGAAAGCTGTGTATTTTCATTTTCTGTTATTTTATACATTTTGAAAGTGACTGTTTCTCGTGATACCTTATTATTAATTAATTGGTAGATGTTTTATGTGGCATTTGTTTCAGTGGTTATGTTAATTATGAATAATTGGATGTGACTGTCATGTGCTAAAATGTCGAATGAATGAACTCAAGAAGACATATTTAAAAACAGTACAAATGACTAAATTCTACTCTAAATATATATTATACAGAAATATTATCATCATTATTATTGTTTCTTCAGCAACATTAAAAAATGGCTAGTGGACAAGTAATGCAAATACCATGATACCATATCATTAATTAATTGGTAGATATTTTTTGTGGCGTTTGTTTCAGTGGTTATGTTAATTATGAATAATTGAATGCGACTGTCATGTGCTAAAATGTCAAATGAATGAACTCAAGAAGACATTTTAAAAACAGTACAAATGACTAAATTTATTAAAGTATTTTCTAAAAAAAAAAAAATTAACACAATTAGAGTAGTAAGTTATCCAAAAATTATTCCTGACAAAGGTTGTTGACCTCAATGCTTGAAGTAAACAGTTGTGAGTTGCTTAATTTGCTGTGGTTTCAACAATTTCCAAGTTTTCTTCACATCCTCATAGGCCATGCTTAGAAAGATACTAAATATCTGACCCTTATAGTGACACCAGTGATTGATTTTTATTTTCTAGATATCGTGAGCATTGAACAGAACTTAGTGAAGGCATTCCAGTTGAGGGCGTACCAAGATGTGGTGGTTAGGCCGGTGGCTGATCCAGCAACCGTTGCTCTTGACTTGGTTGAGCTTGTATTTAAAGATCAATATATTAGCAGAAGTGATATGTGGAGACTCAAAAAGCACTTGGTAAAAACCTGCTTTCTCACAAGTTGACATGTTGTTTACATTCGAGACCAGAATTCATCATTTTTATATGTTTTTTGACTTAGAGTGTTTTCCGGAAAAATATAATTTGGATTAAAAGTTTGATTCCAATAAGCATCAAATAAGTTATAACTTCTCATAAAACACAAGTCTTAGCAATAATCAATATATATGAACTAATAAATTTACCAACCAATTTAAGGGGCTTTTAATGAATATTGGGTGGATAATATTTATGAGTCTTAAAAGAGAAATATTTTTTATAAATATGAATAATAAAAAAATCACTTAAATATACCACTAAATTAGTTCAAAAATATAGTGTTATTTTTCAAGTTCATTAGCTTAATTCAATTTTGTTCAATTCACCTTTTATTTCGCATCAGTTCCATAGATTGTACACTCAGAATTTCAAATAAAGGCCAGTACCGCACAGTACAATTTAGTATATACAAACAATTCAAATAAATTAATATGGAGCTACAGTAAACATAGTTAGTACAATACTGTATATTTTAAGAATATAAACTTAATTCTTCAAATAATGCAAGTCAAAATGATGAAAATTTTGTGACAGACCATTCTGTTCTTGCAATATTAACATTAGCTTTTTCTTCCATTTTCTTAGCTTGGCAGTTGCTTGTACCTAACTCAGAAAATTGAGTTCTCAATGATTGGTGCACAGGTCAACGAACTTTGGGCCGTTGGTGAGAGGGTACGCTGTGGGGTTGTGGCTGCCAATACAAAGGTAGCGTTCCGTTCAGCGACTGCGATGGTGTTCCTGTTTATTCAAATGAGTCGCGAGATGTGGGAGTTTGACAAATGGGGTGAGTCATATAATGAGCCATTTCAAGCAATTTATGAAATTATATTTGGGTCAATGAATCTTTGACCTTTTAATAGCTGGTCACACCAACTAAAATTTTGTAGATTCTGAAGACTCAGTTTCTGGCCATCAAATCAACCAATCAACTAAATAATTAAGCAATGTATATCACATAGTGTTTTGAAGTGCTTAAGATTTTCTCTGTGTATCTCTGCTTTCAATAACTCTATTACCCAAGTATTATGTATGCTATGATATTATTATGCTAATCTATTTCTCTGTCATGTAATGTATGGTGTGGGAAAAAGGATAACATTTAGGGATAACCAATTTTACATCCAAAGACTTGTTTCCGCTGTGGTCCTTTTGGTGGTACAGCAGGTGAAATCTCCTGCTACTATTAAGCCAGGCACTCGCACCCCCCAACTTTTGTCGGGCAACGCAATTCTATGTAAAGTGCAACCTTATGACGCACGCACAACGTATCGTTTTTAATGACAATCCGTTAAGACCGCTACCGACAATCAGCAGACGTTGTCGCATTGTCTAATAATAATAATAATAATAGTGTAGTTTTATATAGCGCACAAATCCATCTAATGTAAGATGCTCAGGGCGCTTGAAATGTGGACTAGGAACTCGATCAATGACTTTCTTCGCCCCTAAGGGTCCCTTCGTCTAGTGCTCACAGATAGCGAATTGGGGTCGTCGTACGACGACCCCCAACTTCGCTTTAGCCTCATGAAGAGACATTTTTTAAAAAGCATTATTCCATCCTGCAATTGGTGAATTGCTGTTGGATATTAAAGAAATAAAATAAAAAGATTAGATCATGGTGGTACACTCACCCTAAAATCACAGTGTTTGGTACAAAGCTGAAAGCGACTTAATTTAATGTCATTGAGCATTTGTTTATTTCATACATAAGTATCATGTTATTTCCGTGTAAAGTAAAAAACGTTTGTTTTTAAAGATAATTATGCAATATTGAGTTATGCAATACAAATTGGAAAATGTATAATCCTTTACTCAGCAGACATGATGATATGAGGAATATGTAAGTCATTCTAAAGGGACTAATCCCTATCTGGCACATTTAACTAGGAATTAATTGGCTGTAAACCCAGAGGGAAA
Source organism: Anneissia japonica (assembly GCF_011630105.1). Classification (NCBI taxonomy): domain Eukaryota; kingdom Metazoa; phylum Echinodermata; class Crinoidea; order Comatulida; family Comatulidae; genus Anneissia; species Anneissia japonica. Next base: position 680,953 of record NW_022752171.1, read on the forward strand.
TGTGTGCCAACCACCAACATAACTGAAGTACACCACTTCTAATTATATAAGACCAATCTTCTTAATGCACATTTTTTTTAACCTAACCGAGTTGTGGGTGTGGGGGGGGGGGCCTTGGCCTATCTGACTTCATCTGGAGATGCCACCGCTGAAAGCGAACTTTTATGTATGTTTTTTTCTATAAAATAAAAGTCAAATGTCAAAAGGAAGTCTAGGTTTTACATACAGTATATATATATATATATTCTGTGTTTACTGGAACAGTCTTCCGCCCCATAACATTCCATAATCAAGTAGGCGCATAGCTCTTGTTCCAATATTTGCATCCACACCTAGGCCGTATCTATATACTGTCTTGGTTTGGCATTGACGGTTCATTAGCGATGCTGCAGTTGAACGTCGGGCTAGCCTAGGCCCTGCTCAAGCTGGTCATAACGTTTGGTCTTCATCTTTACCCTAGCTGCACTGATGAGGCCTAGAAGGCCGAAACGGATCCGTCTGCAGATATTGGGATTTTTTACAGTGGATATTTAGTTTGTTTTGTCATTCTTGATCGGATTTTCTCTACTGTTCCGTTTAAACTTTATATTATCATTATTTGCATTTATGTGGCTGCTCGTTGTTTTTATGGGTTTATCCCATTTGCCATTAAATTTATATATATATATATTTCGGTATATTTTATTGAAAACAGTGAAAAACATGAGCATCATCATTATCTTCCTGTAAGCCAAGTAAAAAAATGTATATTTTTTTTAAAGAGATAAGGATGGGACTCTTCCTTTTTATCCATTAAATTAATTTCTGTATTAAGCAATTTATTTTAAATATCTTTTTCAGGAGAGTTTCCAGAGTGTATGAAGGAATGTCTTTCAGTGAACAGCAGAGGAAGGATATATGAGGACTTCTATCGGTATTTAATAATTATTTATTACATCATATTTTGTACATTAAGTTAAATTAATATTTCAAGCATCCTAATTTGACATATGCATCACCTACTGAAAATAGGCAACTTTGGTAGTCTGCTTCTCCAAAAGAGTGTGCCGTCTGTTATTGCTGTTTCTGTCGCTACTGCTGATATTTTGAAGCATAGGAGTACTGTAGGTGGTAATGTGGTTGCACTTTATAACTCTCACCCTTAAACAGCAGTAGCAAAAGAAAAAATATCTGCAATAATAATAATAATAATAATAATAATAATAAATTTCAAGTCAAATCATATTACATTTACGGAAATCTCTGTCTGAGACATGTAGGTTGCTTGAACATTTATCAAATCGAAACAAAACATACTCACCAAAACAAAGAGAATTTAAACGTCAGATATGCCAAGACTTATGGGACCACCATAAGTGCTGGGCAATCATGCAATCAAATTTTCTGGATGTCAACTTGATTAATTACTAAAGCTCGACATAATCCCCTACGAGATTCAATTTCGGAGGAAATGACAATGATGTTATAATTTGCATTTTTCATTTGAGGACGGGTTGTAGCATGCCAATTAAGATAATCGCTAAACACTTAATCCTGTTCGTTAAATACAGGTCAAATGCAGGTCATACACCCACAACATTATATAAGCGCATTTAACTGCTCAGATTTGTCTATCAATTAGAAGACGTGATTAAATTTAATCAGAATGCTGTTATTTAATAATATAATGCCTAAGCCTCGTTATTTATCTTAGCAAGAAAAGCATACAGTACTTGGCCCAGAGTGAAAAAATAATTTTCTTCTGAGCACTTTCCCAAGTTTAAATAAGAGAAGGGAGTAATTTTTCAATGATTAATTGTGTAATACAGTACTTTGTAGACTTAATGTCTGTGAATTTATTTTGCTATTACTATTACTTTACTATTATTTGTTAATCTTTAGGGTGATAGTTCAAAATGAAAGACACAGTGAATGGACACCACTTCTTGTAACATTGAAAAAAGCAATGTTGGAATATCCAAAATATGCAAAGCATAAGGAAATGGAAGGTAGAGTAACATAACAGTTCAACCAAATTTCTGGTATAACAAGTTTTAAAACAATATAACCTTGGTCCCCAGTTCAATCCCATCACCGCTCTCCTTGTGTCTCAGTCGGAGGGTTGAAATGCAAGTTTCATAGCACACCCCTTTTGAATGAGATGTTTAAGCCTTTGGTCCTGTGTGCAATATTGCACACGTTAAAGAATGCAGTACTTTCCTCAGAAATTTGAAGAAGAGTAGTGGATTATGTTCTAGCATACTACCCAATTTACAACCAGAAAGACCCACTGGAAATAAGCTTTCTGACTTTACTTTTTTGTGTTTTTCTTGGTGTATCTCACCAAAATAAACCAATCCAATCCAATAAGGCCTCTGAAGGTACAGGTCAATTTTTCATGTCAGCTAAGTATTTATTGTGTTGTTTTCTGGGAACTCATGTTGTAATTTATTCCTCCATGACTAATAAATTTAATTTCGTCTATACTCCATCCTTATTTTGATTGAGGCTCATGTTGTATTTTAACTGTTTTCCCCCAGATGGTTGTTGGCCGTCTGGTGTCAACTCAACTGCAGCGGAGGGTAACATGCTAGAAGCTATGAACATGTCCTTTAGCGGTAAGGCTACATTATTTCCTGTTCACCTTGTTAAGTAGCATTTAAATCAAATATTCCATTAAACCAATTTAATCACCATTAAACCAATTCAATCACATGTAATTTGTACATATTTTAGACTACAATCTCTAGGGTTTTTTGTGATTTTTTTTATTTGATAAATACCGGTCTATAGCCAGTGTCAATTATTATTTTTATTACTACAATAATAGTGTTGCTTTTAATATTCTTAATTATTAATATTTTTAGTCAATTTATTTATTTATTTTGTTTAATTTTTTTTTTGCAAGTACACTTGCCAATGTTGTATAAACTAAGGCTTTATTTAATTTGTTTTTCGATTTTTTTTGCAAGTACACTTACCAATGTTGTATAAAATAAGTTACTTTATGAGTTGTGAGAAAAAATCGTAGCGTAGGATTTGAACCCAGGACAAGCAAATATTTAACCACCAAACTACAGTACCACATTTTAATTGACTTAGCTTATTATATTTATCTTTTAATATGTTGCTTCTTTTAGTATTTGATAACCATTATTCAAACCGAAATTTTGAGAGGACTGGGCAGGTAGTTGTCATAGTAACACCTGGGGCAGGTGTCTTTGAGGTTGACCGTCAACTTTGTGAAATTTCACAAGCAAGAATGATTGATTACGGTAAGTTAAACTTTATACTAAATTTTGTATATAATTTATGTATATGTATATTATACTTAGCTGTTGGTTGTTGTCAAAATACACAAGTTTTTAGTTGCTAATATTGTAGTCCAAAGGTTTTACAGACTCATTTTATTTCATCCTCGAAGGAAAGTCCAGGGGCGGATTTTGGGGGGGGGTGCGGGGCCGGGACCAGATTGGAAGAAAAAAAAAAGAAAGAAAGAAAAAGAAAAAAAACGATCACCCAAAACACAAAAAATTTGCGGGGGAACGGCCACGGACCCCCGGCATTAGTATTATCTTGATCGGTCCCCCATCCCCCCTTTTGGATATCTCTGGATCCGCCCCTGAAGTTGTTGCTCTCAAAAACCAACCAAACAAATCATTGCTTTTTTATGTGTGTATTAAAGGCCATAGTCTGTAATGGGCAAATACTTCCTTATGATTTGGTTTCATATTGAAATATAATAATAAATATGTGTTTTCTCTGTTTTCAAAATGTATAGGTATTGGTAGTGATCTAGTTTGCCTGGCTGAGCAACCTTTGCATGCTGTTCCATTATTGAAGGTACATTTCTAAATTTGAATTTAAATTAATCAATAATTAGGTCAAATAAAAAATTTAATTAGTTTCTAATATTTTTTTCTTTTTGGTACTGCAATTTTGGAACTAACATGTAATATTTGACTAAAGATAAAAAATGGAAAAAACCATAAAAAATGATTTTAAAATTAACTTTCTCAGTTTACAGTAATATACAAATTATTAACTTGAGCATAGAAATTATTGAATTAAAAAAATGTGTACCCTGATATTTAAACTGAATAATTAAAATAAAAATAATAAAACACCTGGAAGTGTTTCTACTATTTTTTGCTGTAAAATGATAAGTAAACATTTTTTTAATACACTAATTTCTTTGTTTCAAGTTGATAATTTTTATGTTCAAAATAGGAAAGTAAATTTCAAAAATGATTTTTATGATTTTTTTTTGGTATTTTGCATTTGACAATACATCTTTAAGTTCTTTACATTTTATTTTAATTAATAAATATATAAATATGTTTTCTTGTTTTAGTTTTCCGATATTGATTCTCGTCACAATAAGAGTTATTCCGATACGTTCCACATTCCTCACTGGATTAACTACAGCTTTTATATTTCCAAGAGTAAAAAACGCTATGGCAACAGATTTGCTCCAAGGATTCTAATGCCAAACAGGATCACTAAAGTAAGCAAATGTCACCCTCTATAATGAAATGGAGTTTGTTTCAGAATTACTATCTGTCAGTTATAATGACATGATATTACAGTCATATTGTTTGCAGCCAGGCATGATGAGTGAATATTAAAGCCAGGCTCTGGAGGGAAAAGAAGTTTTGTTATGTTGTACAAAGTAAAAACTCAGCAACAGTTAATGAAATACAGATTTTTGAATATTTAAAAACAGGGGAAAAAGGGGAGGAACCACCATTTTTTCTACCTTTTCTCCGCAGTTTTTAAATGGTTAAAAATCTGTATCTCATGAACCATTCCCAACTTTTTCGTCATACACCCTTTTTGTTTTTCTGTTGTTCAACATATAAAGAAATGTTTTTCCTCTGGAGTCTGGCTTTAATATTATTAGTTTTTTTGGAACAACTTTTACCCAACCTTGCTCCCTAGGTTTTCACTGGATCTTGCCTATCTTGACAAGTTGATTGGCCGAGCGGTTAAGTCAGGGGCACCGTAACCTTCAGCTATAATATCGGCGTTGGTTCAAATGGCTCACTCGTCAATGGTTCCGGTGGTGGAACAAGTCTTCTCGGATAAGGACTTTAAACCGTAGGCCCAGTGTACGCATTTGGCTTGTGTGCACTTAAAGAACCTTTGAGAAGAGTAGGGGGTTACCCCGGTGTAATGGGCCATTCAGTCCCCTGTCGTTCAATGGATATGCCACGTAGGATAGTGATTAAGTTCACTAATTGGCATATCCTTGGTGCTCGTGCCTATAGAAATGAAATGAACATTCATAATTACTAAATACTTTCATAATCAATCAATCAATCAATCAATAATTCAATCAATCAGTTAATCAATTACATATAATAATAGAAACATTTGCATATTTTATAAATATAGGCATAAAAACAAAAATAGATTTTCTTAAATATTTAAATTGAGAATATATTTATTATAGTTGATAGTACTGGTACATCTAGGGCTTTCATTGCTGTAAAATATTATCTAGTTCAATTGGATTGGTCACAGTTTTAAACGATATCGATGGATTTTCTCTTCAGAGTTTTCAGAAGACACAAAGCAAGTATGACCTACCTCAGTACCTTGGCTTACCCAAAGAAATAATTGAAGACGATGATGGGAACTTTGACCTTTATGAAGAGTATGATAGTAATGTGTTTTCGGTGAAGAAGAAACGACATTGCAGCGCTTCCATGAACCCTTTCTCACCTGCCACATTGACGACAAAGCTCACACCAGATCGACGCAGATGGACTCATGTTTATCCCCATGGTAACAACAACAAATTATATTTATAATTTTTGAGCAAATATAGACCATATAATAGCATTCTTGATATTAGCACATCAAACAAATAGCACTCTGATTTATTGCCTGTGCAAAAAAAAATCCCTATTATAGAATGGAATCATCCACATAATTATTGTGCTATTGAACAGTAGGTCATTGACAGGTAAGCCTATATGTTTGCTGGGCTGTCTTCTGAAATTAATTAATACATAAAAGAAAAACACATATTTAATAGAAAGATAGATTGACCATTCTTCAAGGTGATATGAACATTGTATTCCAGTTGGTACAAAAATTCAGTATTGAAGCAGTTCAATCATAAAACAGCAAAATACAATGAATGAAAATGTAAAGGGAACCATAGCATCTAAATAGATGAAATTTATATAAATCAAAGTAATAAAACCTACCCTCTATAGAACACCCCTTTAAAATAATAGAATCATCCATCCCAAATATAATGAGGACAGCATATTTGTGTTGCATTTGATGTTTTTAAGAGGATTTTGTGGTATGTTGCTTAATCCACAGCTTTTAAAAAATCAAATTCAATTATTATTACAGGTCCATCTGGCGAAGTGATACAGTTCCAACATCAGGCAAGCAATGCTTCTCCATTACACGCATTTCGTCGACGGACAACCACCCAGACTTGTGATGATGGATACTCACAGCGCACCACATCCAGTGAATCCCTGTACACTGCAGAAGACAGTGAAAGTGATGAGTATGGTAAGAAACAAATTCATGTACTGTATTTATCTGAATAAAATGCTTTGGAAAAATTCCTTAAATGACAAATTTAACAATACAAAGTAAAGGTTAAAGGTTATTCATTTATATTGCACAAAATACGAGAGTCTATGTGCAGAACAAGTGAGCAGATGCAACTGGAAAAAAAAAGAAAATCCAAGCCACTACCCAAACCGCAGTATGGGGATACGCCCTCGTTTGTGAGCAGGGATCTATCAAATTGTACCCTGTCCAGCACCAGTTGAGTCTCGGCCATTTGCTCAACAAGAATTTTATTACCAGTAAATATTCTATAGTAAAATTTAATGACTGTTAAGTGGGTATGGGAAGTTATTACCTCTGAGAAGCATATTGAAGCCTGAAAACTGGAATATTATTATTATTTTATCATTATAGATCACATTACTTATTTTAATATTCAAGTTAATAATGTTAAGGTTTGTAAGTACGGAAAAAAGTAAATTCCCAGAAGAGTTTTAGTTTTTATTTATTTATTTAAACCTTATTTTTCAGACTCTCAAGCTCTTCATGATCGTATTGATCCAAAACGACGTATTGGATGTGGATGGGGAGTCACCGGGGAACAGGCTTTAACCCCCTTCACACTAACAGGTAATTACACAGAATTGTTCACATAGCATGTAAACTGGATGATTTCATATGGCTATGTGTCTTTTTATCAATGGTAATAATAATGACTGTAATAATGACAACCATCTTAGTAATAATAAGATATTGATATTGTCCAATATTTATACAAATAGGATAATATTACAACAATGTAAAGTATAGAATGACAATTTATAATATTTTTCATATTCATTTTTTTAAATTTTTTTAGATTATACTTTTTATAATTTTATGTTTTTTATATCTGAATAAATAAAAAAAAATTAATTTAGTTTTACCAATCTTTTTGACTATAGGTCTTGATCGAAAATCCCTCACAATCACTGCTTGTTTTCCAATCACAACCGATTTCTTTCCGGACAAGTGTACCCTAGAATCAGAGTATTGCGAAGGCAATTACTGTATAGCAGTAGATGACACCACGTCTATGCACAAGATGAATACAGAAGCAGTGTTTAAGGAGCTTGTCTCGCAGAGGCTAATACAGGTAAGCAGACGTTATTGTCATTATTTATTTTTTGAATAGGATTTATATAGTGCACATATCCATTTCAGATGAATTGCTCAAAGCGCATTTTCTCTGGTCATTGGTTAGAGAATTTATCTACCAGGTGCCCAATACTCCTCGACAAAGAGAGTCTCAAATGTATATGAAGTGTCTTACCAAAGAACTCAAACGTTGTGACAAGCCTTAACCAATGCATCATACAATTTACACTTCCATTAAGCTATTCGGGCTTTCAAACGAGAGGTTGAGAGTTTGAAGCACATTGCTTTTGCCACTAGGCAATTAGTACTGTATGTTGTTTTCCTCCACCCAGGAGTATAAATGAATGCCTGGTAGGAGGTGAATGGTTTGGAACAAAATTGTTAGGTGCTGAGCTTGTTGCATGAATAGGAGTACTTCACAGGGGTGGAGGTGGCTGTTTCTGTGTCCAATCGCCAGAGTAATAATTATTGTTCACGAACAAATAAGCACCACCACACTTTTTGGAGGCTTCAGTTTTTCGTTTAGATTTATTATTTCTGTGTATTATTTTTTTTAAGGATTTTCAGCTGGTTATTTCACCTGATGGAGCTGGGGATTTGCTATCTTTGTCTGGAACCAGAAATTCACTTGTTACAAATGAAAAGAAAGTAAGTTTTCTAATGTGTTCATTTAATGGGATAATTACAAAACAGAAGGCCTATGAAGAAGTAGAGGTTGCAATTTTTTAATGATTTCCGATTAACATGATCACCTATTAGTAACCTTACTAGCTAAATTTGTGTGATGTGTAGAAGGTTGCATGATCTAATGTTAATCAGTATACCCCACGACACAATGACATAATGATTTGGAAATTGTTGAATATTGGCTTTATTATGAATTTTGTAGCTGTTTTATTTTACCAAAAGTACCTGTAACTTATTTTTTTCAGAATCAGTATGTATTGAGTTATGGAAGTACTTTCCACAGTATCACACTAAGTCAAGATGGCAGTATAGATGTGGTCAGATATGTCCCCAGGTAATCAAAACATTCCTTCATAATATCTCGCAAATTTTTCAGTACACCACTTATGTTCCTTGGTGGGAAGTGCCTTGGCCAAGAAACAATTGGAATTCACAGCGAAGACTTGAATCTTTGACCTCAATTTTGATTGAGAGCCCAGATTTCAACTTTTACGCCCACCATTTATTATCATATTGAAACATATCATCCACCACCACTGGAAAATTACTCTTCAGACTCATGTGTACTCTCCTTGACACGTTTCACTCAAAAAATTTAAAAAATCGTTTGATGATATGTTTGTTGATGAGGGTGATTGTTGCCTACAATGATGAGTCAGCGTATTTTAAAGTTAGAGCTCTGTATGTTTTTGGCAGGAAACGGCAAAAGCTACCCGAGCTTGTGTACAAGTACCATTTGTGGCATCCTGGCAGAGACTGCTTCCTCTTAACCAATATGAAAGTGAGGCACAAACCAGTAGAGAATAATGAGTGGAACCATAGAGATAGCTATGTTGCCTGTCGAGGAACCCAAACATCAGATTTTGAACTTAAAGAGGTGGGTTTATTTTAACACTATAATTAACAAGGGTTGTTGATTCAATGTTGTTCATTCAGGAAGTCCAATGCTTTATAATGATAATGATGTAAATGATAGTGATATAATTATTATATAAATAATGATAAAATCATAAATGATAAACAAAAGTTGCATATGTGGGTCGAGTTGCCAAATGGTAGTGGACAAGCCTTAGAATTGGCGCTGGTTTGAGACGCCCTTCACCCAGGGTTTGAAACCCATTGCATCTTTTAAAGGAGTAGGGTGTTACACTATACTATACCATTTCACCCCGTCATGGAGTGATGTAAACATGAAGCTACTGAATGCCTCTCTAACAGTTGCTACAGTAGACACAGACTACGCCCATATGCTGTTGAACACAATGATGCTGCAAGTTATGGGTTATTATTCTCTTAACTTTATAAGATCATTTTGATAATGATAGTAACTTTTTATATAATAACAATTAATAATTTTCAATCATTTTACTGTACCAATCCTTCTTTTTCAGTCTTTAAAGTTTTGGCGGAGTCGATTCCTTCTGCTTCCATCACCTGTTGCATACATCAAGAAGCTTTCCAACAGCTCCAACAAATTTGATGTTTTTGAGAAGTTAAAGGAGAACCAATGTCAGCAGCTCTTAGAGGGATTCATAAGGTTCATTGAAGGTCTCAATCGCATAAGGCGTCCTCAAAGATCAGGACGTTCAACGGTAAGACAATGTTGTTTTGTTACATTTTGCTTTATGTCTGTAAGCAAGTAGTCTGCCAATTACTGGGTCGATCTGGATAATAAGTGCTGCTCATTTTAAAAGATAATGTGGTGGATCCAGAAATTTGAAATAGAGGGGGCCCAGGGAGGGATTTTTATGATATTTCTTCTATGCCAGAAGAAAATGCATGATTATGAGCCGGAAATGGCACTATCAGACCTTTCTTCTAGATTTATTTTCATTTTTGAAAAATTTAGGGGTGCGGGATGGCTGGGTGCGGGATGGCTGGCTTTGCCCCCTCCCCCTTGAATCTTCCACTGGATAATACATTATTAACTCCCAATTAAGTCCAAATTGGCTAACTTTTATTTTCACCAATTTAAAGACTTATTAATTTGTAACTGTCTATTCAAAGGAATATAGGAACAAATAACACCATAGTAATACCATACAAAAATACATACAATTGAGACCAGACTTAATACTATTCAAAAATATAAACAAGACAAAAAATAATGTATGCAAAAAAAACAAAAAAAACAAAAAAAAAAAAATATTGTATGTGAATGATCAAATGATTTATTTTTAATTTGTCAGAGAATACATTCCAAAGAATATCTGACATCACCACTGTCACCATTGGGAAATAAGTGTCAAAAGGTAATGTCCAGGAACAGCTCATATTCAGCCATTCAAGATGCAGAGGTAGTAGAAGCCTCACATGGAACGTCTAAGCAGAATTCACGCCAGAACTCTCCCACGGTATGTCATTTGATTTTGCATGTCGAGTCATGTTTAAAAGTATCTACCTGTAGTGTTTTGAAGCATCTACGTGTGTTTTGATAATGTTTAGTCAATTTTTATCAGTGTTTATTATTGTACGATCATCAGTGTATATCAGTGTTAAGTGTTTCACTGTTATTGTTTTAACAGTGTTCAATAATGTTCAATCACTGGTTGTAAGTGTTATTGATGTTCATAAATGTTTAATAGTGTTTATGGTGTTTATATATGATCAGTCAATTTTTATTGCAGTCATTCTTTTCATTGAACTTTCATCAATATTCAAGTAGTGTTTATTGCTGTGTACATAGTAATGATTACAGTGTTTTATCAGTGTTCATGTCAATGATTCTGTTTATTAGGTGTTTGATCAGTGTTCATTAGTGTTCTATCAGTTTTTTCCCCTAATGGATTAATACCTCATAAATATTACATGATTGTTGATTCTTCTTGTTGATTTACGTCACAGAAAATTGCTTACATTACTTATATTTTCTGTAAATGAAAGAATCAGTCATTTAAAATACTGCAATCACAATCCTTTTACAGAGGTTAGGCCCACAATTCGATACTAAGAAACTGTCTTCTAAAGGGAGTGGTTCTGGTTCAAACACACCAACGAGCCCTCATCCATCAGCTTCAACTGAGCAGTTTTCTCATATGGTAATTAATGCTATTGAACATGTAGCACATCAGAGAAGAGATAATGCAACATTGAACTCAACAGATAAAGAACTGATCACCTTAAACTCATCAAATGATAGGATTATTATGGCCATGAAGTACGGGAGGTGAGTCAGTTGTAGTGTAATGTAATGAAGATAGATTTCTTTAGCTCTTTATACCGAAATGGTCTCAAGCGCTTGAGGTGTGGACTAGTTCTTACAGTAAATTGCTCCACCCTTAAAAGGGTCTCTTCATGTCTGAACTACCCGGTAAACCAGTAATAGGTAACCCTCGTCTATCTTTTTGGATGTTGTTTATCTAGTTTCCGCTCCTCCAAATTTCCTCTCCTCAACGTTATGTCCTTACAGTTTGTGTGCCCTTAAATTTTGATGGAATTGCAAACCTTAAATGCACCCTCTATGCATAATCACTATATCAAACATAAACAAATCAATTAAAATGTTCTAAAAATTTCCTTCGAAAAAATAAGTTGTATTTTGAAATCTTTTTCTATTTGTTCCTCAGAGATAAAATGAATTTCTTGCCCGATTCCAAGAGACAACCTTGTTATAGTTTTATTGCGGCGGAAGCAGTGTCCTGGCTCATGAGCGCATTAGAGGATGGGCCATCATTCTACAAGGCCATGAATAAGATGCAGGTCAGAAATCAAAGCTAAACCAAAAATATTTAACATGATACTACATAAATTCTGTTACATATTTCTGTTTCATTTTATTGATTTACACTGTTACATATTTTTAATTATTATGAATAATCATGAATTGTTATTTTTGGTTTTGAGAAGTTTGGCCGTCCCAAGGCAAAACAACGTAACTGCTTATATATATTTTACGTTGTTTTGCCTTGGAACAACCGAGTATTGAACTGTCTTAAATTTGAAGCAAGTAGTTTGTTTCTTCGAGATGATGCAGTAGCATCAGAAACGACCCTTCTGATAGACGAGAATAACAGTCACACCAAACACAATTTTTGTTTATCCATGCGTTGCTTAATGTCTTGTATCATCGGGAAAGTGATTAAACAAATGATTACTCACAGATTTGATGTTACAGTATGTGAGATAGTTGTGATTCCCAGTAATTTGTAGTGCCTCTCTTGCCACACTTATGAGATTCGCACTTAAGCCTCCAAAAATGCTGCTTATTTGATTACTTTTATTGTACATTTACATATTTTTGTTATTTAATGAAATAAAATATAAATTAAGCTAATTTTTTATTGTATTTTTCCAAATTTTTTCCAGAGTTTTCTTGATGATGGGATAATTTCCAGCATTTCTGGATCAGAAATGAAATGTTTTAAATATGGATTCTATATTTACTATTTCAACCAAGATGAGGACAAGAATGAGAATGTATTGAAGTTGCCATGGAGACGGAAATTATCTGAACCTCTTGGGATTGGTCAGCATGAACGCAATTGGTTTGAAGTTTCATTTGAAGAACAGAAATGGTGTAACAAGAATGAGGAGCTGGGAGAGGGGGGCCCATCTTGTGATGATGGTAAGGAGGAATTAATTGTTTGCCCATTTTGTGTGTTTTTTATTAATTGAAAAACTGAAAGTGGTGTGTATTGGCATTTCATTTCTTAGTTGCTGTTTCAATAATAATATAAGGAATATAATAAGTAAGCAAATAATATTGTTGGTGGTATTTTTGTTGTATATATCATGAATACTTACCTGTATAAACTGGTAAATGCCAAAGTGTTCTTTGAAACTTACTCTCTAGCATAGAAGAAAATAATGGAATCACCATAGCTTTCATATAATACACCCTGTGTAAGTGAACAGCTTTTTTGATGCTTATTGTCCTTGTTATGTCCAAATGTTTATCAAATATTCTGTAAAGTAGTAGCTTAGAAAAGTGTTCGCTTTGTTTTGTTTTCAGATTGTTGGACACCAACGTATAAGAATATAACTCAGTCGATAGACAATATTGGGAATGACAGGTTAGAATGGTATCATGTTGGTTACCATAGCAAATACTGCCCATCACAAGCATTTGAGATTGAACTTCAGTGGTTAGTGTGCACCCCAAGCTTACTCAACTACCAGGTAAGAAAAAAAAGTGAAAATTACTCTATTGAATATAGCTGTCTTCAAAAACAGGTCATGTAGTATTTTTGCATTAACATACTGTTGACTTTTTGCAAACTTAAAATTTTACAACTCAAATTATACTTCAAAAAAGCACCTTAGTATTAACATTAATATTATGATAATAAAAAATTACAGTAACGATTAGGAAAGTGCATTTTTTGCCCGCATGTGACACGTTCCACATCCACCAACTACCCACGGTGCCAGAGGTCGAGAATATAGACAGAACATGACGTTTTTGTTGGCAAAATGTGTTGCGGTGCCTGTAGCGCTCACATTCTGGACTATAAAATTTACAAAAATACTATTATAGTAAGCAAACATCAGTTAGGCCCGAGTGCCTGCGGTCTGAATACTACAGTATGCGAAAAATGTGAAAGAAAATCTTCCCTGTGGGGCTGAATTCTCTGACTTTCTCTGCGTCCACCACCTACAGTTTGTCTACGGGTAGAAGAGGTTCACTTACCTGCATCGACTGCCCACAGTTTGCCTGTGGTTGCTGCGATCTACGAAAGGCACAGGCCATGGTTGGCACTGTACAAGAAGTGCTCTAAAAAAACATGATTTTATTTTATTAACAGGTGAAAGAATGGGCTCGTAGGGCATCTTCCATTGGCTTCCATCTGGTTCCTATTCTACTGGATCCCTTTGGATTGGATACGGACAATAAAGACCCTCTTCTTTCTCCCATATTTATCAAGCTTCATACAAATGCTTTGTCACCATCCAAAAACAGTCATTCACAAAGAAGTACTGGTCAAAATGGCCATGTTGACAAAGCTAGTGGTCACCTTGAGGAAGCCAATGGGCATAATGGCCATCTTGATCAAACTGACCCACACGAGAAGATGAAGCAATTCCAACATCTCATACTTGAAAAGTAAGTTTCTTACAGTGGTATCAATTCAGCCACTGCATTAACAGTATTTACAGATTCCTGCTGTAAAATTTGTACATTATATACTGTACTTAAAGTAATGATATAGCGTAATATGGTATAGCTTTTCTGTGCATTCACAGAAACTTTTTTCCATCAATTTTTATATAGGCTATTTTTTAATTGATATTATTATTATGTAGGTCATAGGTCAAATTTTATACCCCTGAGACTTACAAATGACATTAGGCCCAATTAAATGATATATTAAATTGAATAATTGATTTATATCATTTCTTAACAGATTTGGGTTTATAGCCGATATTACAACGATCAGAAGTCCGTTGACCAACAACACCGGTAATGATCCTTACTCTCTTAAGATCCACCAGCAGTACGTTCACGTTACTGGGATAGCTGTTATCATAACGTCACCATACACTCAAGAATGCCTGGTCAATAAAAATACTAACAGCAGTAATAATAAAACCAAACTTAGAAGACATAGTAAACCTGATCAGATGATGGACTTTGTTCACACGCAGACTGAACTTGGGTTCATGTGGGTGACCAATCACACGCTTACGAAACGCTGGAGGTCAACCAGTATAACTGATGATAAATTTGCTGATCACCTATTGGCTGATCTGAAGTCATTCTGTGCGAATCAAAACAATCGTCTCACAGATTTTTGGAATGAGATAGAGGAGATGGCCTGCAATAATAATGCTTAAAATTCCTTTCAAACAAAGATAATATTGAATATTATTTTAAGATTATCTATAATCTATTTAAGGTCAATTTTTTTTATTTAAAACAATCCAAATTTAACCAAGATCATGAAAGCTTAATTGCAATAAAAGTAACGATTATATATAGTATCATGTAAATGAATATTATATGGATATTGTCTCATAATATGGCATTCTGTGGTTTTTAAAATCATGGTGATAAATTTACGCACAAATTTCTAAAAAATACCCCAGGTGATACAAAGGTTTAAAAAGTGTTATTTACAAGATATATTTGGTTAGGTTCTTTTAAGATGCATCTGGTTTTAAATCATGTATATATGTGCTTGGATGTACATTTCTATAACAAAGACTTAATCTAATAAATAATCAATAATATTTATTAAATATTTCTATTTTCATACTGGCCTATTATATTCAAAGTGTGCCCAATCTTTTTTTTTTTTTTTTGTTAATTTACCATATACAAGTAATGCACAAAATTAATTTGATTTAGAATGTAAAATAGAATTGATTGCTTGAAGTGACTGATAAATATTTTCATTTCTTAATATATTTATACTGTTTTCCCCCAAAGATAAATTGGTCAGGGGAAGGTGGGGGTAAAACTAAGAGTGTTTAAGGAAATGACAGTGTTTAGTCAGTTCTATTTGTAAGTACAGTATGTTATTAAGAACTTTTATTTCTGTGTTATTTTTCTCAATTTATTTTTGTTTTGCTTACATTTGTGTATTTTTGTCTTATTACCATTCCAGATTATGTTATCATTGTTTTACATTCATTAATATAAATAAGTTGGTTTTATTATTTAAGTAGACAAAGTACTAATTTATTTGTGTAATATGTTAGCTCTGGCAATAATGATTGTATGTAGTGTGACAGCAGGGACATATTATTGTACACCTGTTTAGCAGGGGTTGAAATCCGCCGTATGAAGAAACAGCCTCTTTAACCGATGATGTGGTGAGGATAGAAAAATATAAACTTTCCTTACTATTCCTACTGTCTGAAAAGATAGATTTCAAATGGGTCGATGTAAGTATATTTTTCTGTAATGATTACTCAAACTAATTTCTTTTAATTCGTAACATTACTTTTACAATCCTTATATGAAAGAAATTGGCAAAGTATATAGCGTTGTTTTTACAGGGCACAGGTTTGGAATGTTCCATTATGTTTTCACAGAGAAAATAAGCAATATTCTGTTTATTCATGTATCTCACTCATTATCATCGCTACTGATTTGTGCAGGCTATGTTCAGATGCAGGGATCATGTCATATGCAATTTTCAGTAATCTCAGTGTACATATATTTAAGGGTCATCCATGTAGAGATTGCCATATGCTTGCACCAAAATTCATGCACTGTGATTTAGAGTCATGCATGAAAGGATTAATGATCATGGGTATTTTTTGTACTTGCCATATGTGTGCCACTTTCTAGTAGTAATGTTTGTTGTCCTTCACACCTTTCAAAAAGTGTCTTCCATCCATCAGTGCAAATTTACTGCCTTTTTGATGTTTTTATGTAATATTGATTTTTACATGTCCATACAATTATATATAAATGTGTTTTAACATGTACATCATATATGGAATTTGTTCCAAGAAACTTTATATATGAAAACTTGTTTCAAACATCTGCATATATGAAATTGGTTTCACACATCTACATATATGAAATTTGTTTAAACAGCTACATATATGAAATTTGATTATATAGTTTTTTTTCCAAACATCCACATGTATGTGGAATTTGTTTCAAACATATATGAACATGTTTTTCAAATGCAACATGTGTGGTTTCAAATGTAAATTGAATTTGCTTTTAAAATCTACACATATTAAATTTGTATAAAGCTCCCACAAACATTTGATTTAATTGTTTTAATCACTTGGAAATGGAGGGTTTAATTATGCGTAACTTGCCCACTTGAAGCTTACTTGCCTTCAGTTTAAAGATATACCGTCTTTTAAGCCGGGAACTCACTGAATAAGTAGAACGCAGAGCTACGACGCGCACAACGGATCGTTTTTGATGAGACGATCCATTCAGACTGCAGCCGACAATTAGCAGACGGTGTCGCGTCATCTGGCGCTCACAGGGAGCTGAGTTGAATTTGTCGTATGACCATGCAACACAGTGAGTGCCTGGCTTTATGTCCAAACAAAATTTATAAATAAATTTTGAATTGCTATCTTCACAATCTACGTTCAGACCCGCGAGATACAAGATACACCAGGCAGCATGTTAATCCAAGGCATTTCTAGCGAGATGTCCAGACTGGCGAATAAATAACGCTAGCGTAAGTATTCGCGCAAAATATTCGTATTCGTCATTTTATATTTGCACATTTTATTTCCTGTTTACATCTAGGCCTAGGCTTATTACATGTGATTGGTCAAATCCTGGCCGAGTTCAAAAGCATTGATGCACGACCGCCGTAAGTCTGTGGCGTACGCTAACCTGGGGTATGTTGGTGGATTATTGTACGCCAGTGATTGCGCGTTAATACTGGCGTTCGCACAAGTTCACACCACTCAATTAACGTTACGCTAGCGCAAGTCGTCGTGTGTGAACATAGCCTTAAGCTCTGTTCACACTCAAATTTTATGTGACAAATTTTGTTGATGTGCCCATATATGGGCATGGTGATATATGGGCATATCACATTTTTTGTCACATAAAATTTGGAAGTGTGAATAGGCCATTTTAATCCTTGCATGAGATCTTTAAATTATATATGGTATTCAATGGATTTTTGTGATACAAATTGTAAATCCGTGAAAATAGCTGTTTTCAATTAATCGTCTGTGATCATAAATGAACAATGCAATGTTTCACTGAATTTTTTCCCCAGTGTTTTTTTTTTGTTTTTGTTTGTTTGTATCATAGACGGTATATCTTTAAAAGGTTTAAATTGTATTATAGGCGTCTCGAATATGCATTACGTATGCAAGTAATTCATGTTTTGTATGTTAATAATAGGTTGAACAATGTGGTTATATAGATATTAGTAAATTTGCTGGTAATCGTACTGTAGTTTATAATGAGTAAGAGAAGTTTCAATTTCGTGGTAGTTTATTTATACTTTACTTGTAATTTTTTCGATCAGTTCATAAAATCTTAACATAATAAATACTATTTTACTAATTTATTATTTAATTGTATATATGATGTATTTACACAGTAGATAATGTACATACACTCAATTTTGTATTCAAGAAAAAATAAATAAAAAAACAACGATTATTACTACAATAACTACGCCTATTGTTTACAGAAGTGTTTCTTATTAACAAATAACATTTTCCTACAGTTTCAGTTTGTCATTAAAATTGATACTTTTGAAATACTGGCATTCATTGTCTTTTCTAATAGTTTCATATTTTGTTGGTTTGATATTCATTATCATAAGAGCTAAAGGACCTTATTGAAAATGATGTAAGTGGAGTATCCCGGGTTGTTTTGGAATAACTTTGTGAATACTGTACCAGGTAATTGCACGACAGTAATCGTATTTTATACTAAGAACTATCCCGCTTTTACTTCAGACTGTACAGGGACAATTACAAGAAACAACATGGTATTTTACCAGGCAATAAAACTAATACGATGATGCCTGATTACATTAAGTGTAAATAATTTGTATACATCACAGGTTTCAGATCGTGATCAAGAAAGAACCAAATTATCATCTCCAATATTTCCTCTACCATTCTATTACCTAGTGCTATATTATCTTTTTTCCTCCTCTGAGAGGTAGCTAGCGCCAGTATTTAACTCGGCCGATGGATGGGTGTCGTCGTCCGATGTCCCCGACGAGAGCGAAGTTGGCGTGGTCGGGCATCGCTCAAAATCTTCGGAAGTGGCCAGGGGTTCAGCCTCCGAAAATTATGACAATTTAGGGGTTTCAAAGGCTTATTTAATCGATTTTAGAGGCTCATGCTAATATGTAAAAAATACATGGTTTTTTCCCCCTCCCCCTCGTATTGAATTTTGTGTAGAGACTCGGAATTTGTTACTCTATTGGCCCTATATAATAGGCATAATCTGTTGGCCCTATATAATAGGCATATTTACCGATTTCACTTATCTAGTCCATCACGTCCTTGCAATTTCATTAAGCCTAAGTTTTCTATAATTCATTCTCATCACCATCATTATAATCATCATCATCACACGTCAGAAATTAAAAGAGGGCAATAAAGTGAAAAAAGGTGAGAACAAGTCCTGTCAAAAGAAAGTGAGTGAAGAAAATAAAACCACTAGCCTTAAGACTTACAAGAATAGAACTAGTAGGCCACTCTGCATCTTAGTTTTATTTAGAGGGTACACCATTAATTACGACGAAAGAGAATGCCTTATAGACCGGGCAATGACAGTATTTTCGAAAAGAGAAACTTTACCCTAATGTTCTATAAATGTATTAAATTACTGTATAAGTAGGGCCGGATGGCGTGCATTATTCGATACTTGGAGTATAAATTATACTATCTTATCTTTATAGCTGTTTAAGTTTTTCTGTTAAATTGTACCATTGTAAATGGTAGGAAAAAAGAACAAGAGAATAAAATAAAAGTATGTAGATATAGAAAAATGGGAAATAATTCTTTTTTACCTGAACAAATTGATATGTAAGTTTGAGAATTGTAGATTTTGAAACTTCCACTAGGCCTATTATTATTATTATTATTATTATTATTATTATTATTATTATTATTATTATTATTATTATTATTATTATTATTATTATTATTATTATTATTATTTTATATATAATATTTAAATTATGTAATTAATTTGATTTTTGTTGGTGTTGACGTGTTTATGCCAGATTCAAGAAACATTTCTGTTTATGTATTTTTATATGTGAATAGACCAATAAAGCTTATCTTATCTTATTTTATTGACAATCGACAAATCGCGCTCGTTACAATAATGTTTCCGCCCTCTATAGTTCACAAGAACTTTTACTTTGCTGTTTGTTTACTGGTTTTGGTATCCTTGCGTATGGCGCGAGCACCTGATCTTTCAAAAAGCAGCAGAGCTTGAGAACTTGGTGAGGCTAACAGCTTGTGAGTACAGTAATTCAAATCCTATTTAATTCTAGTTTTATACAGTACTTAACTGTGTTACCATTTCAGTCATTTTGAATCCATCTTTACATACTAGCCGAGGCCTGTCGGCCAAAATCCTAGTCCTCCTAGGCTAGGCTAGGCCTCTCATTCTGGTCCCTTGCTTGACCTTAGTTAGAGAGAAGGCTGGCCGACGGATTAATCAATCAAAGAAAGTTGGAACTTATATGACGCCTAGCCTAGGCCTAAGTATGTGGTGTTTCGGAATGTGGGAGGACGGGTGTTGTTGGCTGTGTGTATGTGATATTACATTTTAATTTACATGTTATTTCAAAAACCGTAATTTGTCTAACTCACCAGGGGACGTCCCAGGTTCTCGGGAGTCGTGAGGTTCTCTTTTTACTTTGGAAATTTATTCAACCAGAAAGAATAGGTCTAGCTAGGCCTAGTATCCCATTCCCATCCATGGGAAAACAATAATCTCTTTTAAACACAGACTACAACAGTATTAGCAGGCTGTGGTTTTTCCGTTTACATTAGGCTTATTGTGATTGGTCAAGTCTTGGCCGAGTTCAAAATCATTGATCCATGACTGACGTAACACTAATTTGGGGTCTGTTGCTGGATTACCGTACACCAGTGATTGCTCTATAATACTGGCGTTCTCTACGCTGTGCACAAGTTCACACCACACGATAACGTTATGCTAATGCTTGCCATGCTAGTCGTTGTGTCTGAACATAGCCTACGCCATTCTTGATATTTCAATAAACGACCCTTAAATATCTTTGAATATTCATTTGTTGTATTCATCAACAATTTTTTTTCTCCACAGCATGGCTTTAAGAACTCATTCAAAGTATTTGTTGTATGCCAAGATGACACCACTATTTGGCATCATTATGATATCCCCCTGATGTTAAAACTCATTAATGTGATGCATATTATAAATACAGTGATAATGTCATGTCTAAAACTTTGTAAACTATTTTAAGAATGTTTACCAACTTCTTGATTGGTTGTTTACCTCTCATGGGAAAAGGAGGATTAGAACATTGTATTGGGCCTAGGCTAATTTGTGACAGTGTAAACATAGACATGAATGAAGGATATTTTCCTTCTAGCAAGACAAGTGTTAGAATCTTAGTGGTATGTTATTCAACCAATGGATAAGGACGTGTACGCCCTTGAGTTTTCAATCCAAGATCAGCGTATTGATTTCTTTTATTTTATTATTTGCTCATCATTATTCATTACTTTCCTCACACACTGCTTGTGGCAAAACATTCAGTACTTTGCATCAAGGCACATACTGAATCTGAATGGATACTGACAGAAGACCACACTGGGATATATGTCAGTGTGCGTCATTGATCTGCAAGCTAAAGGAGTTGTTAAGTTTATTTAGTTGATTGAAACCGTGTACGCTGAATCATGGTTGGCTCTGTTCACCTTTCCAGTTGGAAGGTTTACCCTCTTTAAATAGGCTACATTTGAAATAAATAACTAAATTAATTCTATCAGGCTGCTAATTAAAGGTTATAGTAATACTATCTTTTTGAAGAGCGGTTGTACTGTTCGATTTGGTCTTGTCTTGTGTCTTTGTATGCATTCAGAGCAAAAGAAAATATACTTTTTCGATAGACTAGCCTACAAAACGTGGGCTAGTCTTGTATCCACTAACAAAAAGTGCTCATGGTGATTATAATCATCATTGTACCCTTGTCCTTGAATACACTCACACACTTTAGTAGTTCTGAAAATTAATTCTGCACAAGAAAATATCTTCCAGGTACCCATTTATATCCCTTGGCATGGTACAATTTACAAAGTGACAAACTGTGCCTTGTCCACTGGACTTTAAAATGGACAGTGAAAATTAACATCTCGACGAGATTTGATTGACAAATAAACCGACTAATAGCGAGCGTCATTTATTTCAATTTCCTTAGACAGCTGGTTTAAACGCGAACCATACGTGAGCCTAGGCCTAGATGTCTATGCTTGGTTATATACCCAGATTTACACGAGCAGTGCGCATCGGTGACTTGGCCTTTGCCGACAACAAGGTTGACTGAATGCAGCTTTTCCCTCTTCCTTTGGGAGCGAAATACAGAGACTTTTACAATAATTTCCTCACCATGTTCCATGAAATAGATTAACACTATGAATATATGATTCATTTGCATACCACCTACCCTGAATTTTCTTTCTTAAAGAAGGTTGATAGCCGAGAAAACCTTCGCCAACTCGGTAAGTCTAGCCGCCATTGTCTAAGGTTTTTGTGACTTTGTGGGCGGGGCTTCGCGTCCTTGTCGACATGTCAATTCTCATCATCACAGTTGAACTGCAATAACCTGGTAAACGGCTTCCACAGTTATGATGTAATGGAATGTCATGAACTACATGATACATTAACCTCAATAATTTCATTTTAATGAACTTTGAACTTGCGATAAAAGATACTCGTTGATAATGCATAAATCTTGTGTAAACTTTATCCTGATTTTATATACAGCTGGTTCTAAAGATGTTTATAAAAGCAATAGATGGTTTTTGTGCTTGTATTGTTAGGGGAATAACTTGGTCAATATTGTGACTCACGTTTTTATGTATATAGATAATACTGGTGTGGGGCTGTTGTTGAATTTGCAGTGGGTTAGTTTAAGAACTAGTTTGTTTATGAAAAGGCCTATTGCCCTCATCTGGTAGGACACTGCTTGAGGCTGTTACTACACCCTATGGCTATTGGCTCCAAATTTTATCAGTCCTATTTTAGTTTCTGTACTGGTTATGCATTCATAGTGATGCTTTTTTGTTGTCATGGATACTCTGATCTATACAAGAGAATGCAATGAAAGTGTTCAAATTCAAATTTTAAATTTTACTGTAGTTTGGGGTCAGAGATTCCAACCATCCATTCAAGGGTCTCAAGTGCAAGGCCTCTAACATGGAGGTATTCAAGATTTGTCTTAAACCAAAACAGCTCTGCTCCCAATAGCTGATTGAGGCAGTGGCCAAATTGTGGGCCTACGCTAGTAACAGTATGACTCCCCCTTGAAAAATCAGACTTGCAACATTGAAATTAATAAAGAACTGCAGTGTCGACTAGTGTTGAGCTTCAGACAAATTAAAGTCACTGATTTATAGCAAATTATGATTCTTTGTTATTATGGAACAAATAGTACTGGGCGTCGGTTACATGTAATCAATCGGGCAAATGTGCAGCCTCCATGCTCCCGGGGGAGTATTCCAATCTGGTGGAGCTATTCTTTGGTAGAGATTATGTACATTGAGAGAGTTGTCCAAAATACGCCAGCAGTGTGACCAAGGTCTTGAACTCGCGATCACCCAGTTTGAATTTGAATCCCAAAGCCAACCGCTGTTAATACACCGCTTTGTTTATTGCTTATATCTATTCTTTGATTTTCTAGATTGTAACACGCTGAGTTTATTCTTCTGACTTTCTAGCAATTAGCTAGATAATTAATATTTTAGATGTGAACATTTATAGCCTGAGCAATCTTAAATAAACATGTTGACACTAAGATAGCAACAGTTTGCTTAAATCAAGACAACAATTATATCATTGGGCTTTCTTACACCACTTGTTATCAGAACCATGTAGCTATTGTTGTACCAGTGGTAACTGTCACCATTTGTGCTACAGATAGAGCCATGTGGGTAATCTTCTGAAGTCACATGCAACTATGGTACTCTAATAGCAACAGAATATTTTTAATCTAAATTCTCTGTACATTTTATTTTATAATATAATTTGGCACTTACAGTACTGTATGTGCTGCCATTCCAAGACATCAAACCTCCATAGATACACAGAGCATGAATGTCAGAAATGTACAATAAAAACCAAAACAGATAAAAATGCATAATTGCTACTACTGTATTACTAACGGTTTGTACTCTACAGTAGTACTTGACTGATATTAAATTGGTGCCAATATAACAGTGAATAAAATAAATAATGTAGGATTGGATTTTAATTTTTTATATATAAAATATTAATTGTGAGAAAGTATGAATTTAATATATGATTGTTGAAAATTTCAAATTTTTAGCAGAGGACGTGTTTCATTATGGATTAATGTAAAATTATTCGTTAATTTAGAGGCTATAAAAGAATGGCAGTAGCATGAGGTGTTAGCGGGTCCTCCTAATGGATAGTGGTATTGACCTTCATGATAAGGGGGCAAAGGTCTATGTCAAGTCAATAATGTGGACAAGATATTTAACAGGTCCTCTAAATTAATACTGAAAACTTTTGATGAACCTGTTTGACAAAAACTAAAAATGTATAGAAAAAAAAGTAATTTTAAACAGCATAGAATCATTTTGAAATAATTAATTAAAGTATTTTTAAACATAAAATATGTATGATTAAGCTATAGTAGTTTAGTTTTATTATCTACGGTATGATATTTATCTAATCTGGAACATTGTTTGTTGAATACCGCTGTTATTAGCAAGTGATTTGTTCACTAGCCAACCAAATCCCTGTAGAACAGGTCAGTATGTGCATTGTTGACTTTATTCAACAGGTATTTACTTAGTTAAAATTGGAGGTAACAGCTCCAGATTCAAATTTTCAAAGGTGATCATTGTAATGTTGAGTGTTGGGAGACAGATGTCAATTAAATTGATTGCCGTATTTCTTTCACATTTTCGCAAGTCGTCAACTTCTTTGGATTTTTTTACCATTTAACGTAAGAAGGGAAAGTACAAACTCATTTTGGGACTTATTTACTTGGTAAGAATAATGGAGCAAACATAATAACTACTGTAGGCCTATATAATTTTCTGTTTATCATCTAGTATCACATAATGCTAGATTTAATACAAATTTTGATTTAGAAAAAGAAATGGATTTAAAAGGAGAGTTATTAGATGGTCTTTGTGGGTTTGTTGGTGTTCCAAAGTATTGCCGTAACCCTTTAAAATGAACATTTCACTATGTTTTATTAATTTGTTAACATAATGACTTGAATGGAGAATGTCCTCAGAGTTTTCTTGCTTAGTACAGGTAGTGAACAGTCTGTTAATAATTTACTGGGTAGGTGACATGATGCTGAGTAAAACACTTGAAAGTTTTCAGTTTTTTAAATGAAGGACTCCACTGTAATTAAGTCGTCTTCTGACTTTCGTGGGTTATCCTTTGGTGGCTACACTAAATAGATCCAAATCAATAATTCGTTTAAACATACAGTTTTGTGACATTGACACGTGGCCTTTGATGGTGTGTTCAGGAACATTACCGTATTTCTAGGGTTCAATGTTCAATTTATTCATCATACAGTAAATATGGCCTATGGTAGGCCTGATTGAAATTTGATTTCCTGGGATACCGTGAAAATATTAAACATAGATGATTAAACACTAATGAGACACTAGAAAAAAAATTTATACAAGATGCTCTACATAAACTAAACCTTATTTAAAGGGCTTGGGGAGTGGAGTCGTTTTTAGTTGTGAGAGAAAATTGTTACTGTGTCAGGAACTGAACCTAAGACACTGAGATCTTAACCACTATACTATTCAACTTCACTAAAGTTTATTCAACATCGACATCTTATGGCTAGCATTCACCTGCTGTAATACCCAGTACTGTAATTTTCATAGCCCATTCTGACATCCATCATTAAAATCCATATCCAAAGCTGTGTATCAAAAAGGGAAAACCAATCATTTCATTGTAATTTATTTCACATGTATATTTTTGCAGACATTTTTGTAATAATAGTGTTGGAATTACATAATGATAGTGTTATTTTAATATTGATTATCTTCATCATTAGCATGAATATTATATTTTAATTGCTGATATTTGGGATTAGAATAAAAGTGAAATGCCCATTGGATATAATGAAAACAGAAACATAAAATATCCAAATTAAAGCATAAGAAACTAATCTAGTGTTAAGAATATTATCCATTCTGTTATCACCTGAATACAATAGCCCACCCGATTTGATTGAAATAATAATTTTTTTCTGAGAAATATTTTGTTAGATGTTGAGTTGAACTGCTTCCCTGGGAGGCTCACAGGGTGCACTCCTCAGTAAACTTAATAAATGCAAGGTCACACGATGTCATAATGGTGTCTGTTTCAGGCACCTGTAATGTGAGATGATTGAATATTATTGAAAATTTCGCTAAAATTCAGTTGATATCTACACAGGACACGTCATAAAGGCCTTGCTATATTCACCTTGGAATTACTAATGCTGCTAATCAAAATTGTGGTATATACTTTTATTTTTGTGATTATTTTTTTTAACATTTGATAATAGGTAGGACATATAGATAAGCATCCCACATATAGATCTTTAGCTCTCTTTGAAATACTTGGTTTCTGTCTGGTGTCTGATTGTTGTAGTACAGTAGTACCTGTATATTGCCTTTAGTGGATATTCAGAATGAACACATCCCTGGCATTAACTTTGAGCAAGGAGGTGTTAAATAAAGTTTATTTATTAATACCTCCTTGCTTTGTGAGTCTATAGAAACAAAGAGGTATTATTTATTTAATACCTCCTTGGTAGAAATGAATTTAGGTGAGGATAGTCTTGGTAAAAATTGCTCCTGTAAATGGGACCCTGCTAAAAATGGCCTATGTAGCTGTTGAAAATTGACCAATGTATAAAGGTGGGCTTATCTTTGTCTATGTTTCTCATTCATTCATCTATCTTTCTTTGGTCTTCTCTGACCAGACGTTTGTGGGTTATGCATCAAAGAAATCCAAATTTGTTCCAAAGTTAATATTTGAATGTAATTTGGCTGTACATTGTTTAGTGTATTGCATGCCTACAGTAGTTTAGAAGTTTTCATTAATGATTGTAAATTAATAAAAAGTGATTAGAAAAACACTGGAGTACACATGTAAAACATGATTTTGGCCACCCTGGCAAAATATAGCTAATACAGTAATTTATTTTTTTTATGCGATAACAGTAACAAGAGGAGGTACAATTATACTAATATTGTAGTAGCAGGTGGCAGGTTTTGCATTAGCCCTGCAGCATACAACAAGTACCATATTATTATTAATAACTGATGAGGGTCATGCAGTTACTAATCCAATTGTAGTAAACCCCTGCTTACTACACCTCATACAAGACTTATAAAAAAGAGAATTATTGATTTAGTAAAGAATTATCCCTTTGGCCTTCAGATTCCATTAAGAGAACACACTTGCCGATGGTAAGAACTTTCAAGTGGAAAATCTATAGGCCTACACGGCTTAACTTTGAAAACTAACCTAGTTTGGTTAACAAGTTCAACAATGAAACTACACCTTAATTATATAATGCTGAAAACCAAGAATATATATAGTAGTAGTCTTACTATTGCATAGCTCCTTGGTTAAAAATGGATAAACACTTTTTAACAAGGGATGCTTATAAAAAGCTTTAAGTTTATTTCAGTGAATTTTGTCTGAGAATAGATAATAGTGAAAAGGAAACTGAATCTACATTATATATCAAGCTAGGATTTCCTTGAAAAATGTACAATATATACCAGTAAATGCAGTGTAACCACTAGTAGTCTGAATTAAAACAAATATTTAAAATGACGAGAATTCAGTAAAAAACTAACCATGAATTTATTAAATCCTCCAGTTTCTGTCCACAAGACATTTTCAGGAATATGGTATGAAATGAATTAACCCTTCTGTAGCTGTATAATCTATTTATTATTGTAAAGTCTTCACATTATAATTAAATCTGAATTTTCTTTAGAAACTTCCTCCTAAAATACACAAGGTATTAAGAGGGTCAACCACACTGTTTATGGTACCAGCATTTCATTTCATGAGTTTGGTAGAAAGTAAATTTAAGCAAAGAAAGCAACTGGGCCGGTTTAGTACTTGTATTAATCCTTGTTTAAATTTACACTTCTATTAAAAGCCTCCTTATCTGCCTCCAACAATTCAATAGAAATGCAGCACTAACACAATTTTTAATGTTGTTATGCTGCAGTTTACAGTATGTCACATTGCTTGTTACTTGACACTTTAAGAGAATATACAGTATTCTGTAATTTTATCTGAAATATAATTTATTTTCACAGTTAATTAATTTATAATTAAACAATCATCTAATGTTTTAGTATTCACATACTATAAAGGCCTATGTTTACTATTTGGAATTATTGAATTGAATAATTTTGAAAATATTTAGGCCCATGGCCTCGATACTGACCACAATCACTGTCGATTGTGGCAATCTTTAAATTTATATTTTGTAGCCCTGTCTGAGCCTGTGTTATATAATTAATATCTACAGTAAACAGGAAACATTCATTAAGGGTTATTGTATAACTATATTAATGTAACATTTATCAAGAGTTATTTTCTAGTTAGGCTTAATTATGCAGTTAAAAATGATGAATCTTGGTAAATTCATTTCTCATTAACAGTTCATCAGCTTAATTAAGTAGAATTTGAACTATAGTAGCAGACATCTAAATTATTAAATTATTGGTTGTCCCATTGCACATTAAATTTTAACCATTAATTTCACTCAATTGTTATTTTCTCATGAAATGAAGATCAAGAGTTTCATATTACTAAAACCATGGAGCTGAAACTCCGACTAAATTAATTATTAAACACGCTATCTGGTTGCCATGGTGATTGATTCTTGGGAATGTTGGATCTACTGTACATTTCGGCCTATAGTAGTTCAGACTAGGTGGATAAACCCAGCTCACGTTTTGAGCGCAATGTGTCGAAACTCGTTTTCTGGTTATGGTTTATGCCGATGCTTGCGCCTGGCTAATCCCGCTAGTCTGAACGCCCAGCAAAGTTAAGCCGGGCTTAACCTTGAGCCGGGCTTAACCTTGAGCCAGACTTATCTCCAAGTCTGAATGTAGCCTTCACCACTAATGTTTACGTGTATTATGACTTCTCAGTACCATACCATACTGTACCATAGTTCTAGTATGAGGATGTCCTTCATGGTACCATAGTGTTGGTATGACCCTCCATGGTATAGTATAATACTGTTGGTGTTGCATCATCCTTGTGATACCAAACTGTCATTATGGTTGTGGGTCATCCCCAAGGTACCACACTGTTGGTTTGAGGGTCATTTCCTTGGTACAATACTGTTGGTTTGCGGGTGATCCCCTGGTACAATACTGCTGTATGATGGCCATTCTCATTGTACTATTGGTTGGAGGGTGATTCCTTTGGTTTGAGAGTTATCCCCATGGTGCAATACATGTGACCATGCACCTTGTATAATAATACTACTGTAGTATTTTTATCATTATAACTCAAACTACTGTATGCTATGATTTGCTCAAATTATGTATACAGGTATGCTAAATGTAGATTTTATTACATTGATTTTATTACAGTAAATGTAAGATATGGTATTATTATTATTATTTATTATTATTATTGCTTTAATTAATTATGAATTACCTAATGATTTATTTAATTATTCTTAGGTTGATGGAGCATTGATTGAATAATGGAATTGTCTGATGCGGAGGCTGAATGGAGTGAGGAGGAAGTTACTGGAGGTACAGAGTATGGAAAAGTCTTTTCACAATTTGTGGCAACCACATAAAGTAGCATAATGTAGCATTCTCTGACCAACACCAAGTAATACAACCACTTATTCTGTCACTGTTTTTGTAGTCTGATAATTTCTGTCTGAAGTGTATCGATATCTGATTGCGAGGTTATATCACTCCAGACAGTCGCCAGACAATCTACAACACTACTATTACTAAGTTACTAATATTCATAGAAATAGTAAACATTCCAGTGATGGTCACTTGTGGAACTCCTGGTTGGTTTTCCTCTCTGGAAAATGTTCACTGTATGAAAGATCCCTTATTCCATAATAGTGAAATTTATTTTGTGGATATTTTAATGAAAGCCTTTTAAAATAAAGATACCACATCAATATTGTAGTCTTGAAGGTTAACTTAATGTTACTTACAGTCCACAATCTTAAGTGGGACAGTTGATCAGAAACCTGCATTTTTGTTAATATTGATGAAAACAAATTTCAAGATCTAAAAATAATAAAATATTAAATACTCTATAAAATGATTATAATTATTTTATTAAAATCTATGAAAATTATAATTATTTATACCACTACCATAATCATCATCATCGGTATCATTTCTTCTCTTTGCCATATTTTTAGTAGAAAATATAGAACTAAATAAGACTTTTTTCTATTGTGCTCTTTAATTTCTTTCCTCGTGGTTTGATTTTGTTGTTCCATGGTAGTACAAAGTCAGTGAAACGTAAAATTAGTTTAGGTCTGCCGCTATTAGATGATACAAGCCACATGTCTTGGTGTAAGATTATGTGACACCAAGGAGTAACTATGGTAGCAGTAGTTATCCAAGAAGCAATTCCAGATGCCTTTGTTTAAGATTATATATGATACCAGAAGAGTACCGTAACTTACATTGTACTTGTAGTGTATAGAAATAATAACAGATGCATTTGAAACTATACAGTATTTACTAAGTTTAATTTATTCCACTGAAAAAATATGAATTTTATATAGTATTGTATAGTCTACATTTATAGGGACCAGGGATATGAAGTGAGAATGGGGATGGTGAATAGTTAAGAGGAAGTTTTGGGAGTCATAGTATAGGGATGGCCCCTGCAGACCTGTTCAGTTGTAAATCATCTTTACTACTTACAGGTCAATCTAATTGCAAAGTGCATTGTTTTATATTGTCAATTTCTATGAAAGGATGTTCCACAATTACCATTCCTCTTGATTCCAACATTACTAGTATAGAATAGGAATAGAACTCATGTTTTGTAATAGAAGTTTTTATTTATGTTATTTCTATACCCATAGCATATAAAAATTTCCTAAATGATGACTGTGTTTATCTTCATCATATTCTATTATTACACT
Organism: Anneissia japonica; assembly: GCF_011630105.1. NCBI lineage: Eukaryota > Metazoa > Echinodermata > Crinoidea > Comatulida > Comatulidae > Anneissia > Anneissia japonica. The sequence continues at coordinate 712,095 of NW_022752171.1, forward strand.
CTCAATATATCCAGCAACAAAAAAAAAAAAAAAAAATCAAAATACAAGATCAATGACAAATTTTAATTTATAAATATTATTCTATCATTTATTCCTATCAGAAATCCATTCTGACAATGAGCATGCTTCTACTGGAGATGATCAGGAGGATGAGTTAGTATCAAGTGAAGAGAGTCAAGAGGAGGACGATGATGAGGATGAGGAGGAGGAGGAGGAGACAGAGGTTGAAGTCAATATTGACCATACAGATTTCATCCTAGACAGTATTGACAAAGAATTGAATGCACTTATTAACAAGGTCAGCTAATTTTTTGACACCATCATACATTATTTTGCATGCAATAACTTGGTGTTCTTTTTGTAATTGGTTTTCAAATTTCAAATTCTTAGGGTTATATTTTTATGGGTTATATTATATTCAGCTGGTTAAACTTGGTTGGGACCATTAAAACAAATCCAGGCAAGAAAATTGAAATAGCTTCGGCCGTAAATTTATGACAATTGAGACCCAAAATGGGTCCAAGATTAGGCCATTTTAAAATGAACCTCTTGATCGTGTTAGAGCCATGTTCAACCTAATATGGATCCCAAGCGTTGAGACCTCATGGCTTATGGTACTTTTGACCCTACCTGACCCATATTACTCCACCTTTACAGTTCCTGTGCATTTGCTTTTATAATATTAATTAAGATTACATTTTAATACCTTATGAAAAAAGGTCTTGTTCCTAAATTTTAGGCTGGTTGGGTGTTGGGCAACATGAAATATTTTTCTTGGCCTAATCAAAATGATTGGAGACCAGTTACTATAGTAACGAAAGAGAAAGATTTATTTCATATATCCAATATTGTTGTGTTTTTTAATCCTTAGACATATCCAACTGACCAATCAAATGGGCAGAATGGACATGGGTTGACCCAGTCACCATCAGTAATGCAAAAAGATAATGCCAAGGGCAGAAAGAGAAAAGGTAAGTTCATAGCAGAATCAGAACTTTAAACACATGGAGGCATACTGGATGAGATCGCATTTTTAGTGTTTGTCTTGTATTTTGAATGTTTTTGTCTTTTCTTGTACTGAAAATTGTCTCATCCAATCATGAAGTTCGATTCATTTCATTTCACTTCATTTATTTCGCCAAAAGATATAAATATATAAAATATACAAATATAAAATTTAAAAAATAGTAATTGTTGTCATGTGGCAGGATTGCCCAAAAGTAGAAGATCTACTGTCGAGGGGCTCTCCTCATGACAACAAAAATACAATATCGCAATTCTATATACATAATTTAAAAAAATATTATAAACATTAAAATGCAGTACGGTATAAGAAAACATAATATAATTACAAAAAGGTTAAAAAGGCCTAATAAAAAGTACAGATAAAATAAAATAAAATGGCAATAAAGTTTAATTTGAATTTTTAAAATAAATATCTTTGGTCTTTCACTTATCTCCACACTCACTGAAGCTGCCATATATTACCATGCAGATCTTATAACTTTGTTAAATTGTAGGCTGTATGAAATAATAAAAATGCTATTTTTTTAAATTCTTTAAGCAGGATAAACATTGGTTATAAATCTTGAAGGCCAGAAGCTAGCCCAACAGATGAGGTATAGCCTAATACACCTAAGGCTGAAGCAGAATAAAGCCTATCCTTGCCCACCATTTGCAACTCTTACCAAAGAGCTTAAATAGCAGAAGAATGAGCTGTTCCACGTATTTACATTAAAATTGATGGAACATCTGCCCTCCCGCGAATGGGGTAAAATTTGACCATTTTACTAAGTGGATATACTGCAGGAAACAAACCATCCGCCGCGGGGACGGGGTAAAGTTGCTCTCCGTATACCCACAATGTCTTTCGAACGGATGTTCCACTATATTGGGAAGCTGCTCTATCTTCTGCTATTTATTATCTTTGCTCTTACCCATTGCATATGTTCTCATAGTACTGTACTTTGGCTCATGTGCACTTTAAAGAACCCAGTACATCTTTCGAGATGAGTGGGGTTACCCCGGTGTACTAATGCATACAGCCCCTGTTGTGGACAGATGAGAGTAGCTGGTACCAGTTTACCGGGTAGCTCAGACACGAAGAGACCCTTAGGGGAGAAAACAGTTACTGTACGAGCACTTTGAGAGTCTGGTATATGTAAATCGCTATGTAAATCCAACTATGATTGTTACTTAAATTTGGTATATGAAATTATCTGTTTTCTCTCCCATTTAATTGTTATGTATGTGAAATAAAAAGAAATTTTTATTCCAATTTTAGGTGGTAAAAAACGCTCGTCTCTTGATGGTACCAATGACACTGAGTTGGGCTCAGGTGTGGAAGATGCCACTATTACAGATAAAGAAAGTTCCCGAAGAAGGGCTATGGAAGTTGCGGAGCAACTGCTTCAGGAAGTAAATGCAACAGATTCTGGTATGAGAACAATATTTAATACATTAACAATAATTATTTTGCAAATAATACTAACAATTGGGAATTTGTAAAGGGTAGTATAAATTCTGATACCAAAGTAAAGAAAAGCTACATAAAACTACATTGTTTTTTAGGAAATCAAGAAATGGTCTTCAAAAAGTCAAAACCAATGAAAGTCAAAGGCAAAAATGGAAAAATAAACAAATCTAAGAAAGGAAAGAAAGGTGATAGTGACACCAACACAAAACAGGGTGAGTATATTCATAATGTTATGTTAATTTTACATGGAGCAACAAGCTCCATTGTAGAATCTTTCAGAATTGTAGATCTTTTGCGTGAGCTCAGTCAGTATATATGTTCTGTAAACTAATACCCCTATCACACTAGACAAACTCTTACACTGGATGCATCTAGAAAATATTTAGCCCACATTTCCTGCTACATAGTTCCATTCCTTGAGTTTGCATGCCCTTAACACCCTACTTTCCCATCACTCCTCTAACAGCCCCTCTCTCATGTCTGTATACCTAAATAAACCACTGCATGTGATGAATAATATATAACAATAATCTAATACAAAGCTCTGGGACAGATCCAGAATTTTCAAGCGTGGGGCACAGCATTTTCAGAATAGATAAGTGAGTAGTTGTAATTTCAATATATGCATTGAAATGTTAAAGTTTAGTGGCAAAACTGGGGGAACATTCCCCTGTTCCCCTTACTGGATCCATGCCTGAAGCTTGTTTATAAACCAAAATAATACCTTCTCTGTTGGTGTTCTATTAAGCTCTGTCTAATCCAGGGGCGGATCCAGAATTTTTCCAATGGGGGGTGGGGGGCACAACATATTCAGAATAGATAAGTGAGAGCACTAATTTCAATATATGCCTTGAAATTTAGAAATTTAGTGGGAAAACGGGGGTTAAGGACGCTTGGCCCCCATACCTGCCTACTGGATCCGCCCCTGGTCTAATCTATCAAATTTTAAATGAAAAAAAAAATGTGATGTGCCCATATATGGGCACAATGACATCATATCACATAATTTCAAATTGTATCAAAAAAGTCAACTTTTATTTTATGTTGTCTGTCAAAAAGTTGTCACCTTTTGACCAATTAGCAAACACTACAAATCACACCAACCAATCGGATTTGATAATTCAGTTTCATCAAACTACATCACATTATTTGATGCAGTTTGATGTATCATCAAATTGTATGTGACGCTTTTTTGATGAAATTTGATAGTGTAGAGAGAGCTTTACTTGGGTCTTCTTTTTCTGTTTGATGTTTTACTTTTAAATTTTGCTTCTCCTAGATAATTTATTTCAAGCATCAATTGATGATGAAAAACTAAGCCAGGGTCCACGATTTGACAGTTCTAATGTCATTACCACTAGTAGCAGGAACGAGTCACATCGGAGGAGAAAGAAGGTTCGGAATATGCCAACCAAAAAAAGGAATAGTTCTGCTAAGAATAAATCAGAAATTTCTGTCAAACCGTTGAGGACTACTGGGGCATCCTCAGATGGCAGGTCTGAAAATGCTTCTGCAGGTGATGGGGATTACATTGAAGGTGTGTTTGTGCAGTCTTCAGACAGAGATAAAGAGGATGAGACTGATGATGTCAGTTATTTTAATGATGAAGGTGAAGAGTCTCTTCATCAGTCACATACAGACTTTTCTAGGTTTGATGGAGAAGAAAGTTTAACCTCAGATGATCAGACTTTAGAGGATGAGGAAGTAGAAGATGCAGAAGAAGAGGAAACATATGATGAGGAGGATGAAGAGATGCATCACATAAATCACAAAACATCATCTCTCCACAATGACCCTCATCATTATAAAGAATATCCACAATTCAAATTAATATTGGAAAAAGAGAATGACATTGATTCCATGGCAACAGAGGACATTGTTCATGAACTGGATATAAGTTTTGGCCCTAAACTTCACCCTCCACTTTCACCAACTCCAAGATCTTCTTACGTTTACAAAGGAACATCTACAGACAACTCACCTCGTTCAATCAAACAAGCAACCCAGAAGAAGCCTCGTAAAAAGAAGACACTCAAGCAGAAGGCATCCAAGAAAATGGTTGACAGCAATGTTGGCAGTGGTGTTGGCAGTGATGTTTCTAGTGGGTTACCAGAATACATGTACATACGCAGGCCAGTTGGTGAGTCTGATATTGGCTCTGACTCCAACTACACTGAACATTACGAACCCCTCTTCTGCGCATCTCTGGTGTACACGGGCGAAGGTACTCCTCCATCATGCAAACATCATCTTATCATTATACATTGCAGCAAAAGCAGAAATTATTCATGTAGACATATTTGTATCAGGGGAAAAGAAAATGATTGTTTGCTTTATAAAGCTCTTTTCTGATTGGCTTCCTAAAAATTATTCTTGTAGCAAGCATCCAATACAAAGGATTTTTATTATTTAGAGGGTGTATTGCTCAGACTCTCTTGTCTATTTTTCCCCTGATCTGTGTAGCCTTCACCCTACCCATTGTGCTTTCTCATTTCCATTCTTCACTTTGTAAGAATCGCCAATTAATCAAGCACCATTCCAAAAGTTGTTGCTTGGGTGGTGCTGAACACCAAGAATATTTTGATGTGCAGGACCTGCTGCTACGTGGGGATTGGATTCAAAACTAGCCACTAAGCGCAAGCTCGGTCGTCTAGTGGTTATGACACCAGATTAGTTATCTGGGGGTCATGGGTTCGATTCCCACCCGAATCACTTGCAAATTTTTTTCTCATTTTTTGTGGGAACGTACTGAATATTCAGTATAACACATCAAGTAGGGTAAAACATCACTCCTATAATCACCAAGAATTAACACAGTGGAGTAATCATAATCATTTAAATTTGGAAGTTTGCTCAGTATTGTTGGAATAATTTAAAAATTATGTTACTTTACAAGTAAGAAATAAGAGAACATATCTGCAAATTTTTAATTGAATTATGAAAGGCACAAATCGTATGTATACTTATTACTGCATCCAGATCTTCCAAAGTTTAATGACCTTTCTATATTTGTGAAGAATTCCTATAGTCATGGTCTAGTAACTTTATAATAATTGTGTTCATTGTTGTTATCAGCATGATTGTTTTGTTCTCTGTCAGAAATTTCAGCTTATCCATAGTACCTTCTAACATCATTTTCAACATTATCATATTAATATTTTTTTTTGTTTTGAATGAGATGTTTATATAGAAGAATTCAAATTTCTTTATTCTTAATGAAGTGAGCCCTCTATCAGGAGATTAGGCATTGTATAACATTCATTTAACATGAATTAGCAAAATTCAAATTCAATTCAATTATGCATTTAGAAATATTAACAGATCATAAATGTGTGTATGTATATATTCAAATTCAAAATTCACTTTATTGGAATCTGACAATTCTTTTTATTTTAGGAACAAGTGACATTGTTTTAGTTATCATTTATAAAGAATGCAGTATTATCAGTCAAAAATAGGCCTTTGCGTGTGTCTTAGAATATTATCTTGCCAGTATTGACATTACAATTTCCGCACGATGTGCCATTTCCTGAATTATTGCTATTTATAGATTCTTAACAATATTCACCTGTAAGTAAACCATGTTATAGATTAGTATATTGAGTTTTGAAATAATACAAAATATGAAAAATAGAATGATAAAGTTGTTCCTAAATAATATAAAGACACAGTTTTCATAAATACATCAAGTGAACAAAGCGTACACAGGCTGCTGCTGCTGCTGCTGCTGCTGATGATGATGATGATATAAAAAAACAATAAAATAATATTAAATATAATATTAATTAATATTATTATTATTATTTATTATTTTTTTTTTTTTTAATTTGTTTGATCAGATGTGTCTGAAGAAGTAAATAATTGTCACAAATGTCATACCAACAGGCTTGGACATTTCACATTTGTCACCATCTCACAGTGGGCATTATACTCTAGGTTGAAAAAAATATTTCTTGGATCAAAAAAATGAAATTATATTCTTAATAAAGATAGTTGTAAAATAATTTTTTTGTCTATATGCTATTGTAAACAAAGTTTATGGAAATAATTTTCAGGCTGAAATCACTCAGATAGAGCTATTCCCCCCTTGTTATTGTTCATAAAAACCATCTTGGTTTTGGAGCGTAATACAATCCGTATTTAAAATGAAAGATCAATACGCTGCTGGTGTATGTTTCATGGGTATTGCCCTAGGGTATGTGAAGCATATAGATACTTTCACAAACTTGCTAGGCCTACAGTAATTCTTTTTGAAGTGTAAATCAAACTTATCAAACCAATACATGTTGATATCCCACAAACACACATGTTGTCTTGGAAATGCATGTTTGTGTATGTTTAGACCTTCATTATTTGGGACCTGAGCAACAATATCTAAAAGGCTTAGTAGTGGGCTCTCTGGTTCTGATATTTTTTGTGATTACATATTTTCTGTCAAAATAGAATAAGTAAACTTAAACTTGCTTGATTTTTTAACTATAAATTACTTGATAACGTATGCCAAAAAACTTCATCTTTTTTTTTTTTAATAGCATAATAGATTTAATAAAAAGTTAGGCATTTTATTCAAACATATTTAGTAAACATACAGTACTGTTTATTAATTGTAGCTTACGCATTAGCAAAAATATGTTAACACATTTTTATAAATGTCCCTCATAGTAAACCAGTTCATATATGAATGATTAATGCATTGTTAATTGTTTTCAATTATATATATATTTGATGTTTAATTTGCCTAGGATTTAAACCAGGTCTGCTGCCAAGAAAAGTAGTACCAAATGGGTATATACCAAGTGATGTAGAATCTGTTCAGACCGAAGATTTTGAACGGCGTTTTCGTCACATGATGGTAAAGCAGGTGGCTGGCGTACCAATCATGAGCTTCGATACGGTTACCATTCCAAGCGATCTGGATTCCGTGAAGTCAGGTGATGTCAGAGAAACATTCCAGACTATTCTAAAGAAAAAGAAAGGTAAATTCATTAATATTGGTATACATACTTTCGGAACATTTTTTTTGTATTATACACATTTCTCTTATTTTTTCTCAGCAACCTCTTCTTCCTCCTCATCTTTTCTCTTTCTCTTATTTTCTCTCTTTTCGTTCCTCCTACTTTCATCCTCATCACATTTCTCCTCTTCCTTTGACTCTTTCCACTGTTACTCTTCCTCTTACTGCTCCAGGTAATAACATAAAAATATATGCAGGTGGAATGCGTCTAATGGAAACATCACAGCAATCTTCAGAACAGCAATTTGATGGGTTCTTTTTCTCCATCTGATTTTCTTTCCACTTCTTTTTATAAGGTTCTAAAAATAGATCTGTAGATGACTTCTCTGATCAAAGTGATACAGCATCAGATATTCCCAGGAATTTCGAAGGCTCCTTTAAAGACAAAAGAGGAAATGGTATGATGACAATCCTTGTTTTAATAATTTATATTTAATAAACATTAAAGTTTGCTATGTATATAAATTATAAGGCCTTGATTTCTAATAATAAAATATTGAAATTTTATTTTGGGCCTATACTACTACATTCGTCCCCATGAAAAAATAAGAACTTGTATATTTTTTTTATTTGTCATAAAAGATTTTGTCATGTTTAGATGCATTTGGCAAACTATTAGGCTCAATGAAACAAAAACAAATCTGATTTTCCTTAATAAATATAGTTTGCTAAACTCACCTTAACAAGAATGTATTGATTAACCAAACAGTTTCTAATGAGGTAGACAAATAATAATGTTTGTATATATAGCTTTGACTTTCTACTCAAATTTCTTCAGACTTGTTGGCGAATGGAAGTGACGAAGACGTTAATAAAGATTGTATGGATCCATCTATGTTGCGCTACACCGGTGATGTTAGAAATGCTAATGGAGATGGTGTAAGGAGAGGTAAGTTCTACTCAATTTGTATTTGAAATAATACAAAAAAAAAATCATTTTGCCACAACAGCTCCTACCCTCCCCTTGTAAATAATTATAGATATGCCATAGCAGCAAACAGTTCTTATTTTGTCTGTCCAAAATCTAATTGACATACAATTATGTTATTCTATGATTATGAATTCGCTGTAAAATGCATACTGCGATGCATTAGAAAAAGAAATAGATGCTTGCCAGAGGTTATTTGAAAAAGGAAGTAAGGCGTTTTTTTTCTAGCTGTCAGCTATGTCATGTCTTCTGGTAACACAGACTTTGAGTCTCAGAAGCATAAAGTAGAAGTACATAAAATTGTTAATTACCACTAATAGGTTATTCTAGTGATTATTGTATTGCATAATTAAATGTAATAAAACGAAAAATGGAAGCAGGCCAGGAAAACAAACACTAATATTTTTTTTGTACTTGGTCTCATTAATGAAGAATTGGTCCTGTGTATATATACTGGTCTTAACTTTTTATCGTTTGTTTAACAATAAAGACTGTATCAGGTTTTTTCCAATTTTGGAATAGCATTTAAGATTAGTTTCAAACACACTAAGGCAGCTTCCACAACCATCCCACCCTAACCCAGCACACACCCCTCTCACACCAGCATCCAATATTGAAATAGTAACTACATATTATAGGCTGACATTACTGTATGTCATATATCATACATTTTTTTTTTCAAAGACAAATTTACAGAAATTCATAATAAAAATAAAAACTGTGGTCTACATAGTTAGACTGGATTGCTGCAAAGTCGGACGTTCACAATCGGGGTGCTTTCAACATATGGCAACTAACAATTTCAGAACAAAAGCATGTCATTAGAGGGGGCGAAGCCATTAGCGAAAATCGTCATCAAAAATTCTACCGATTTAAGATGTGGTAAAGGGGTTATTGATTAATCTTAAGTAAATAATGAATACTTTCTCTAATATAATGACAAGTTTATTAGAACATTGTCAGGGATAAATTATTTCAATGGTATACAGAACCTTTTAACCTTATATCTGCTATTAACTTTACAATAATATAAAAACATTTTCTTTTCATCTCTCTTTCATTTCCAGTATTATTTTCTATCTTTTTCCCTTATTATCTGTCATTTTTGTTAGTGAATATAAATAATTGTGTCAATGTGGTTAAACTACCTTAATGTCCTTGACTATAGTATTTTAATAAGGCAGACTGTTCTCACCAACCATAATTTACAGATAATCTCAGTAAAGATCATTCAAATATTACATCATTAAGGTCATGTGACCTTTTAGAAGATGACGTTACTAAACAAGATAATTTAACATTTGTGCCATAATATCAAGGATTTATCAATTATGGCTCCTAGAAAGAATGACATCAATTCAATAATCTATTCTTAGAGTGTTTCTTCATCTTCTAAATCCTTTCATCATTTTTTTCTTTTTTAACAAGAGTCAAGATTGGGCAATGAAAATAATATTTGATTCAAAATAATGTTTAGAACTAAATATCTTCAGAATTTTCTACCTTTGTTTTTGTTATAGGTGTATCGGTTATTCTTGCAAATTTGGTTTTGTTTAAAGATTTCTTTGCTTTGTTAGCTGAACACCGTAAACATTTAGATTTAATTTCTCTTTTTAAATATATGAATGCAATCTTCAATTTTCGTCTTTCTGTTCCATAGTGTCAATTACATAATCTTGCTCTATTTTCAATTACAGGGGAGAGTCAATGTTACTAGTGGGTTTATCAATCGACTGATTAAATTATTTAATTATTTATGTGAAATTGATTTTTCTACTTATATTTTCTGTGATTCTCTTTTGTGTTTACCATCAAAAAGATTTGTCTAATGTTAGTAATATTTAGCATGTTCAAACTTCATATATTTATTTAAACATTTTATTATTCAATTCTGTAAAAGTGACTAGTCACTGTTGGAAAGATAATGAATGATGATTATGATTGTGACTTAGTTCTTTATTTAATTTACATGTGCCTAGGCGTACCCGATATAGAGGTCTTTTGAACCCACCTTCCATTCGTGTTGATGTTACTTGTAGAGGTTTATTTAAACTTTTATGTGATACAGTAGTTATAATAAGTTTTGTTTGTCTAATATTTATATTGATATTTTTTTTTGACAGTTTATATGTTCTTAAATAAAAAGTTGTTAGTACTTTTTAATGTATTTATCAATTTACATAAATATTTTATATCTATTTTAACCTGTTAGTGGCGGTTGCTGTCTCTTATACACATCTAGATGTGTATAAGAGACAGGTTATGAGAGGTTCAACAGTAGCTTTGATTAGACATATTTATTACTATTTAGTTTCGTGCTACACATACATGGTGCAGCACTCTTCAGATAAAATAGTCTATATATATATATATAGTATGTGCCAGAGACATTTAGTACAAATTAGTTCTGAATGTTGAATAGTTCTATATCCCTCCCATATTTTTCAGAAAATGACTATTGATTTTGGTTATATTCTGATTATGCAGTGTGTCTTATTGTAAATATTGCCTCTATGCATTGTAAACAGTAGCGGCTACTTTCTGTATGTATAGTACATACTTCTACTCATTAACCTCTTCAGGGGCCAGCTCTATCTTAGCACTGATTGATTTAGTAATTGCAGGAATATTCAATGCGAGGAAACAATTACCATGGTGATCAGATGAGTAGACCAATCAGAATTGGGAGGATAGCATCATTAGATAATGTTAACCTTAAATGGCAATCATGCAGTTTGGATTAAATAGCAAGAAAAATGCAAAATGCATTATTATTACAGTTGAACTTGCCTCAGTCGAATCCAAAATGCCTTTGAAATATTGGTCGACTTACAGATTGTTAACTAATGGAAAACACAACAATTTGGCATGTAAAATAAGATCGACTTAGAAATTATTCGACTTAGGCACAGTTGACTTAAGCAAGTTTAAGTGTATGTTATTGCACAATTTAGAGTGTTTATGAATGGGATCTATTTCCTTTTAACCAATGGCTTTAGCCCCTAACCTTGGGTACTATAACTATAGTAATATTAGAACATTACATTTTTGCTTAAATTTGGACCAGTATGTTTTTAGATGACGTGAAGTCTTTAGTAATTTATTTCCAGTGTTATTGTTATTAGAATTCCAAATTCCTATTACTTATTCAGACATTCATTTCATATATTTATTTGACCTACTAGTACAACATCATAATGATACAGTCTTAAAATAGGTCAGGTCATTTATTAAAGGTAAAGATAATAAAATTTGCTATGAAGAGTCATCTGGCCTGGTTAATGTTACAGTATTAATATACTGAAATCTTGTGCATTAAGACATTGTATTTGGTACTGTACTGTACAAGTCCACAATCATTGCCATTATTATAATATCAGGCATTATCGAATTGATAAACCATAAGACAATCCATTAATTGTTAATTTTTCTTTATAGAACTCCTGCACCTTAGAGTGCCACGGTCCCAGATGCGAGACAATTATTTATTTTTGATTCATAGTATCTTAGATCAATTTAATAGCAAAAGCATGTTTTTGTTCTTGAGTTGTTTCTATTTTGCTTGGTTTTTCTCAGTTAGTAGATTTGGGTTGTTGTTTTATTTTGAAACTTCATATTATTTTCTCTACATAATGAGGTTTAGTAAGCAACACATAGATCAGGCTCCTGTATAATATACCTATAAACTGCAGTTTTATGCAAAGTATGTTTTAAAAAATAATTAATCAAAAAAGTAATAATAACAATAATAATTGAAGGATAATGGAAATAAGTAAACACACATTATCATTTTAAATGTAATTGTAGAACCCAGGGCCCATCATCTATTGATATATTTTGCTGCCTATTGTATATATTTTTATGTGTATATATACCAAAAAAAAATTGTCAGTTAATTTTAACACTCTAGAAAGGTGCATTAACAGAAAATAGTGTAATATTTAAAAGGTGATCATGAGATGTACAGTATATATGCCAATATGCATATCTTTTAATTATTCAGTGGGTTGAATCGAAGTATTAAACAACATACAAAAGTGATTATTGGAAACGTATTTAGATTATGTAAACATGCATTTTGAAAGAGACTGGATACTGATAATTGAAAGTAGGTTGACCTGCATTTTGATCATAGGTTTTGTTTTGAAGATCTACAGGTTTTGTTGTCTTTGCCATTTAATTGACATTTATGAGTTGTGATAGAATATTGCATTTTGATCATGATCCAGTTTTTAATAAATAAACTGAATACTGATTTATTAAATTAAAGTTTGGAATTTCTCACAAAATCTCTTAGTGATGGCGTATGCAGACAATCTATTAGCCTTGTGTTCAGTCATTATATATGTCCAATTTAATTAATTTGGTTTAATAGCCTGAATTTTGAATTAATGGCGGTGCAGAAATTCTCGAAAGAGAGGTCCAAGATCCCTTAAAGGGGTTAAAGATTCCTGACAAGCGGTAACCCTAACGCCTATGTGAAACTAATGCTTTCTACCTGCAATTATAAATTGATAGATATTGATGTATGATTTAGAATGCATAATGCGAGAAGAAGAAGAAGGTGGCAAGGGTGTAGATGTCTGAAGATGTGGAGTTTAATGTGTCTCTTGGCATGTTATTAAAACAGAGGCAGTTCTCAGAAAGTCAACAATACACATACAAACTTGAATTACCTATCAGCAGCCTTTACTATAAAAATGTAAATTAATACTGAAGTTCTTGCATTAATTTTACAGATTGAGTTTTTCTTCCTTTCACTATAACTTATCAATGAAAATTTTAATGCAGACAGAATTCATTGATTTATGTATGAATCTCTGGCAGGTGTTTTTGCCCTCTCAGTTCTTGCTTCCTACGTCATTCTTTTGTTGTTACTTCCCATAGATTTATGATATACTCACTTGAGTGTTCCTGCCTTCATGCAAATAACACCAGTTAAATCATGTGCAAATATCATCAACAGCAAAGTAACACTTCTTTACATACTGCTGGTTGTTTCTCAAGTATTTACTTCTGATGGAATGTATATTTGGAGGCAGACAACTTTGATAGAACTGATTATTATATTAGGTTGTACAGTAATCTTTAAGAGTTAAACAATTATTAAATTAGTGTCTTTGAAGATTGATAAAGGCATGATAAAGGTGAGTTTTAGCTGGTTTTCCTGTCATTAGTGATTAAGCTAGGAGCAATTGTGGCTGTCACGATTAGCAGCATTCCACAGACAAGTGGAGGCGGTTGCAATGTACAGGATTGGTCAGTCAGAATATGTGGCAAAGACAAGCCAAACTAGCCAATTGTGTTTCAGAGGTAATGGCCAAATCATGCTTGAATGTCGAAGTTTTTGAAATCCATACTAAACTAAATCTAAAACTAAATCATACTAAACTAATCTTTATATATCTATACAGTACATCATGCAAAATGTTATTTTCCCAATTTTCAATGTTACAACATCATTTTTTTTAGCGATTTGGTGATGGTGTCTGCCTGATTAATGCCCAAAATTATAATATTTGAAGGCGATTTCTCAAATATTGTTCTTCAAAGAGCTGTATGTTTAAACTCTTGTAAAATTTTGGATATTATTGATTCTTTGACTATTTTATAGCTCTCATTGTACTGTTCAACCCTGTATTAGTAACTAAATATCAATTCTTCACCACATATATTATTTATTTTTTGTTTTTTAATATACTGGGAAATTAAATAATTAAACTATAAGTCAATATGTTAAATGGTGTAACAGTCCGGTATATTTCAGTCTCTTTTGCTTTCGTTATATTTAAATTTCATGTGCAGTACGCCAGTTTCATTTTTTAGACCTAAACAATATTGTCCCATGCTATAATACTTCTGGCCTATATTATGTTTCGTGTACATACAATGTTACTGTATGCGCAACATTTTCTTCCCTGTAGTTGTAAATTGATTCCAAGACCAGCCGTAGTGTAAAAAAAAAAAAAAAAAATTACTTACTTACATTGTTGTTCCTACAGGATTATTGCACACATCAAATCAAGGTTTGGTACATCCAGGATCGACAAGGAGCGGTCTGAAATTAGGTAGTCAGACGAGGCAGAATTTTGTATCTACTGTTCAAAAATCAAGATATCCTCCCGGAAAGAATAACAGTTTACGAGCATTGGAGAAAAAGCACTCCAACAGGTAAATATAATGTCACTCTCCTTTTCTACATTATGCAATTCTTTATCCTTCCAAGTCAGCACAGCTAAACCACATATAAGAATGGTCGTCTGTCCCCTCTTCCCTCTTCACAAAAACACATCGATATAGAGTAGTAAATTTCTGAAATTCATGGCTTCCTTTATGAACAGAAACTCATATGGGGGATGGTATTTGTGTCTGCACTGATTATTTTGATATCTTCTTTATGATTTGATTTAATTTTTTAGTATTTTGTATTGTGTAATGAAATTTACCTCAGTGATTTAGTTCTGAAAAGCATGTAGTGTAAAGTCAGTAGGAATGTGAATATAACTTGGAACAGCCCTTTTTGATGTTTTTGTGGATGTGTCGCATGAATCTGAAGCAAGCATGTATGTGCGTGTTACTGTCATCCCTCCCTTTGTTAAGGTAAGGCCTGTACATTTTTTTTTAGAATCTAGTTTTTGTACCTTGTACTACCAAATTTCGGAACATATTTTAAGAAAATTAACATCAGTTGTTTTGTGTGCATATTCACAGTGAAAAGTTACATTTTAATCAATGTTGTAGTATTGTTTTCATGATGGTTGTTGTATTTGCTGTTTTTTGTTTTGTATGTTGGTTGTTGTGGTTATTTCATGTGTATTGTATTTTTTGCCAATGGCAATAGTAATAATTAGACCCCTATATAATGCTATTTGTTAATCTGTTCAGGTATGGCAACATTGTGATTCTGTACTGTCTCTGGAAAAATCTCAAAATCATTAGAAGATCAATTAAATTTAAAGAATCATATAATTATAAGTTAACAATTTCCAATGAGGCAAAAATCAAAACAATTCTGCTGTATTTATAAAATTTACTTGCAAATTTTGAGATTGATTACTAGCCAATAGTGTAAAAGAAAGTTAGTCCCTTATTTATTACCAAATGTAGGGAACTATTATTGTGCTAGGAGCCGTCATGCTAAGCCTGATTGTTATCACGTAGTAGGGCAGGCTCGTAGGTTTTTATGGTTCGGGCAAACCCCCCTCCCCCTGGAATTTCCCGAACGAGTCCTCAAACCCCTATCAAACTAATGCCCTGCAGACCCACCGAGACTCAGATGGAATGTTTTGCTGCAGACCTTTCTAAAACATAGCTGCTTTTATAGCATTATTTAGACCCCAGAACACAAAAATCCCCTGGCTTTGGGGGATTCGCCGACACCACCAGGTCTTTAACCCTGGGCCTCCCGCCAAGAGAACTCCCTCGTGTAAGAACCTGGCTACGGGCCTGAGGGCGATCAGTTCCTTCCCATGCCACCTTTTAAAAACCAAGTATATTTCAACCACATAGTCTACTGAGAGCCACTAAGACTTAGATCACTATTAAAGCCCTGTCTAGTCCATCAAATTTTATTTGACAAAAGCATGTAAGTTAACATGCCTAAATATGGTCATATGACATCACATGAGCAAATATAGGCATATAATGAATACTGTATACTGTAAAATCTTGAAAAGAAGCCCAATGGGCTTAATCTCGAGAAGAAACCCAGCTTTCAATTGAAACCCCCTCTTTAGTTTGTAGAAAGTAGCCTGGAAAAGAAGCCCAACTCGAAAGGAAGCCCATGGGCTTCTTTTTAAGATAGCATGGGCTTCTTTTCGAGATTGTACAGTATATAACCTGAACACAAATTTCAAAGAAACAAAATGAAATCAAAATACTCTTGGTTTATACAGTAGCTTAAAGTGATTTAATGCCATGGTACAGACTAATTTTATAGTAGTAATTCCAAAATTTTTAAATTCATTTTGAAAAGCAGCCCCTACAAAAGTAGACTTGAAAAGAAGCCCATTTCGAGAAGAAGTCCATCCCGAAAAGAAGCCCATACAAAGTTTGCAAAAAAAGAGGCCTATTGCTTCTCTTCTATTTCAAGAACATTGATAATATGGGCAGAGTTTAATATTACTGTTATTCAAAGAATCTAATTTAATCGAAGGTAATAACTTACTATAATATACCTGTACCAAGAAGTTCAAAAGTAAACAGAAAAAAAAAATTAGAAAAAAAGATTTTGATTATCAATTCATGATTGGTTATCTACTTAAGGCAAATATTACAGAAGCAATTAGTATTGAAATGATAATAAATTAAAAACTCATTATTATTAATTGCTGGCCTAATTAATGAGTTCTACATAGTACCTGTTTATTACCATGTTATTCACTACATAGATCATGTAAACTGTACTTTCCTTATCAACAGAAATAGGTATGTTGCATATTAATGTATTAGCTCAAGAGAGACCATCTAAAGTACACAGAAAAAAAAAAACATTAGAAAAAAAATGGATTTTGATTATCAGTACAAAGCATGATTGGTTACCTACTTGAGGCAAATATTACAGAAGCAATTAGTATTGAAATGGTAATAAATTAAAAAATCATTGATATGAATTTTTGGCCTAATTAATGAGTCGTACATGATACTATAGTGGATACAGTACTTGTTTATTACCATGTATAATATTTACTACATAGATCAAACCTGTACTTTGCTTATCAACAGAAATAGGTATAGGAATTGTGTTGTATTGTAACTAACAAGAGCAATGAAAACAAAGACTTTGGACTGATATTAAGCAGAAATAAATATAACCGGTTGTCATCAGTAGCAGTGCCAGTGTAGGGGGCTTAAGACCCTATCTTGGAGGCCAAGCCCCCTTCAAATAGGCCACGGTGCATCAGACCAAAATAAGAAAGGATACATTTTCTTTTTAAATTTTTTTAGCATAATGCAATCAGAGAGGTCCCAGAGCAGCTTACAAATAGCCAAAATTTGCCTTTTTTTTTTTCAAAGGGCTTTTGTCCATTAAGCCTTCGCTTTTGCATACCACTGGCATTCATTCAAAGTTACTGTTAAATAGCTTCATCTGATCTCCTTCCCTTGAATAGACCCTCCCCTCCCCTTGAATACTTCAATTCAGGTTTTGGCTGCCAATGTATTCTGTACTAAACACAATGAACACCCTGACATATGTACATCCTAGAGCCATCATTTGAGCTCATCAATTCCGATTGAAAGACCCATCCCCCCCCCCCTCCAGCTACACTTTAACCTAAAATCATAGGTTTCAACATTTTGAAGATTTTGCAACTTGATTGGTACAACATGACTATACAATTTTTAACTTAAATGTTTCTTTCATATTTGATAATATTTTTCTTTGGGTTCTATTTATTTATGTATTTATTTATTTTTTAAATTTTATTTATCTTTTTTATTTATTTATGTAAATTTTTTTTGGGGTTTATTTATTTATGTATTTAATTATATTTTAAAATTTTTTTTTTTTTTTTCATTTATTTATGTAAGCATTTTTATTTATGTAAACATTTTTTATTTATTTATTTATTTATTTTATTTATTTATCAGTTTTGTGACTATATGGTCAAACCAGTGTCTCAATGCATTTAAAATTTAAAAAAATAAAAATGGGTCGTGAAGGAAAAGTCATCAAAATTATTATTACCATATAAAAAAATCTTTATGGTTACCAAGGAAACTGTACACAATCCGAGAACAAAACTAGAGCATGATAATCAAACACCAGTGCGTCAATGATAATGTATTGCGGAACAATTAGTCATTGTAATGGTGAGTAAGTGAGTTAAAATGCTCAATACAGATGCCACACTTGGTGTTTAATTACACCTATTAGAGTTGTTAACCTGTAAATGAGGGAAAACTCTTTTGGTGCTGGCAAAGAAAATTGCACATTAATCAATTTTTTAAAATCTTTCAAAATATTATTAAATTTAAACTCAATTTAGCGCATGTTGTAGAATTGTTACAAAATTGCCGTAGCAGATATAATGTTATTATATTGTTTGCATGATACATTAATTTTTTAAGGAATTGCTTCATCATAGCTCCAGTAGTGTTTATTCATTCTTTCATTCAGTATATTATTTCGGAAATGATTTCCATACAAAAATTACAATGGGTGATGCCTTATTCTTTAAATTGACAATAGCCATTCATCTGGTTTGTCCATTTGTAATACCATTCCTTCCATCTATTTAACCATGTTTTATCTTCCTTAAATTATGTTGCTTAAGTGCTCATAATCAATAATTAATTCATTTTTTCATTAATTCATTCATTCATTCATAAAAAATTCGTCCAAAACTCAATACATGTGATTCTAAACATTGATTAATTGATTGAATCCAATATTGAAACTCAAAATTTAGTCTGAAATTGTTTCTAAACTTGTTGTTTGCTGCCCTCTGTTGCGAGTATCCATCACTGTTCAATGAGTGCAGTGTATTTTTGTTAATTGCAAGATTATTGATTGATCTACCTGTCCCCACACAAATTAATCATTCTTTAAAAGGAGTTATAGATGGAAATGAAATGACTGCGTGTAGTAGTGTTGTGGGAAGATTGAAATGAGTTTGTTGTTGTGATCAATCTCACATCAAGATGTAGCATGGATGGTAATTTCAGCCATTCACATTTTGCTTCTCTCTCCTTTGATCATCAATGCGAGTCTCATTTACCATAGCATTGTGAGTGAACCTAATAGAGATATTTGTTGAGTACTGTGGATAGCGCTTCTCCGGATAGCTCAACATGTGGTGAAATGATTTCAAATTCATTCCTTCAGAAGGATGCAGTTAAGGTGTGCTGCAAATGTTAATATTGGTCAATATTACATTAGGTTCTAGTTATGCAATGGGAAGTATTATATTCACGTCAGTTTGTTGAGTTTGGTGTTAGCTGTTTTGGACTTTTGTAAAAATAAATGGAATCAAGAAAGACTTTTTCACAATAGTTCTATGAAATTGGTTTGGGGCTATACAAGTCTTTTTTTCAAGAACCATTTGCTAGCTACTGGAATAATTATGGATTGATAAATTAGCAGCCTTCAAGCATCTCTCGATTCTACTACATTATTAACCTGAACCAGCACTGCTTTCTCTGCTGGGGCCTAATTAGCGCAATCACCACATTTCTACAGCCTTTATATTGCAAGTGCCAATCCCGCTGATATACGTTCATTTACTCTGAGGTGTTCATAGATTTAAGATTGTTTGTGTTGGCAGACACACCAAAGAATTAATGTATATATTTATAACTCGCGTGCTTGTGCATCTCGGTTTGAATCTTTATTCTGAGCAAGTATTGTTGTGTATTCACTTACTGGTAATTTGATTTGCCTCGCTATCAGTAAGAAAAAAAAAAGATCTAAGGTCAATGTTCATCTGAATGATTCTTTTTTCATCGATTCGCTTGTGTCACTTAAAAAACGTGTTAAAGCTTGTGTATTGATAACTGTAATTGATCAACATGGCCATGGTTACTGACACAGTAGGAAAGCGGTAAGTTCCATTGGCAATATAGTGATATTGTTTATGTAACTGCTTCTACTAAATTGCCTAGTACTACCAGTTACAAAGTCATTCTTTTTAGTTAATATTGATGATATTAACGGTGGTAATGATAACAATTGTAATAGTAATTATAATATTTAAACAAATTTATATTTTTTTTACCACTTAGCCTAGTGCTACTGGTAATATTTATGATAATGATAATAATAATTATATTTGTAATAACGTTAATTTAAAAAAAATTATTATCTTGTCGGTATTGATTTTTGTTATTGTTCTTATTATTTTTGTAACCGCTTTTACTACTTTGTCTATTACTACTGTTCTTGCCACCAATTTTACAACTTCATCTAGTACAAATAGTAAATACTTCATTATTTTATCCATAATATTAATAGTAGTGATATTAATACTTATAATGATAGTAATTTTAATAATTGTGATAATATATTACTCATAATTGTAATAATAATGGTAATATTTTATCAAATTCAGTTCTATTTTTGGGGGTTATCATTTCTAGCCATATTTATATTAATTATTAACAAGAAGTAACAACAAGATTAACAATGAAACTAAAAAATATATAAATAGCATAATTGATATCTATTATATAATCATTAAAATAACAAAAATAATATATTTTAAACTATTTTTTGTGTTTACAATAATGGCATTTTTTAAATCTATAAGTCTTACATCAGTTTTTATCCTAAAACTACATTCCAAACTTCCCCTTATGGCTTCCATTATATGTTTACATTAAAGGCCTGTTTATACTTGCAACGATAACGATAAAATAACTATAAAAAGCTAAAATGTATATAGAAAATACAAAAAATAAGAGGAGATTTTACACTAGGACGATTCGATAATGAATTATCGTGTATACGATAACAAAATATTTTGACAAATCAATTCAAATGACAAATTCATCATCATTTGAATTGATTTGACAAAATATTTTTTTATCGTTTCGTCACAGTGTAAAAACTTCACTTATTTCTTTTATTTTCTATATTAATAATTGCTTTTTAGCTATTTATTGTTATCGTTATCTTTGCAAGTATAAACAGGCCTTAAGCAGTACTAAAATGCAATAGCTAAATATAACTGTTTTATACTGTAAACTGCATGCATATTAAGTAATGAGTATGTGATGAAAATAATGCCAATAATCCTGGTTTTGATTGATTGATGAAATAATAATTTGGTTACTAAGAATATTTAAATATTTTTTCGTATTCATGATTAAGATTGTTTGAATCTTGTTTGAATTGGATTATACAATGTTATCGTTGTATCGATTATTTTCCTATCAGTTTAGATCTACAGGAAAGTAAGATTAACAGAAAAATGCTAAACTTAAACTTAATGATTCAAGATTTATTTATTGGTCAAACACAAATTAACAATGGGCATGGTTTGAAACTTGCGTAACATTACATTGTCTAAAATCTGAAACAGAAATTAAGTACATCTAAAATGTTTACAATTTATTTGATTAAATTTCTGTTACAACTTGGACTATATTATTTCCTTAGTCTAACTGTCACATCTAGCCGGGTGGCAAAAAAAAAAGCCGAGTTGCAACGGGCCAGGTAGCAACAGTTCTGAAACCGTATCACATTGGATGATATTCAACTGCCGTGTACACACTCATATAATACGTAACTTTTCTCTTTGTACTGTAAGCATTTTTGTTTAACAAGATATGTTTATGGTATAATTTCTTGTTCGTTTCCTTTCATTGTTATTAAGTGCAGGTACAATACAAATGGCAAATTATTATTATTATATTTGTAGATACTGTATGCTTAGGATTCATAATTTATTTTGATGTACAAACTCATATCAATATAATTTAGTTGATTATTTATTCTTGAAAATCGTCACACAAAGTTACAATGTCAGATCAAAGCTCTGGAGAAAACCAACAGTGAACTTCATCGATATTAGAAGCTCTGTTGAGTGTTATTTCTTCTAGAAATATAAAGAAATATAAAGAATGAAAGCTTAATCAAAATGTTCTTTCCATCTAGCAATTATGCAAGTGCATAACCAAACATTACATTGCCAAATGAAAAAAATTAATCTCAACAAATGCATAAACATAGGGTATAATTATTCGGCAAATTCATTCAACAGCACTTTACTCTGATTAAAAACACACCTTAGGAGATTGTAGAATATTTATATAGTTTTATAGAACACTTTGAAACACTGTAAAGTGCCAATCATGTGACTGAGTAACAACCTGAAGCTGCGATTGCAGTACATTTTTCATTATCTAGTGGGTACTGGTCCAGACTGGTCCACCACTCATTTACTGGCCTCTGGAATTAAATAATGACGCATTCATATACAATGCCATACAGATATATCGATTTTGTTATATCAACTTATAAAATTTTCATATAAATTTACAAATAGTTGTATTTGTTTAAATGTCTATTCCTTCAATTACAATTGAAGTTAAAGAATTCTCATTTGTTACGGAAATGTTTCAGATTATTGTATTATCCACTAAAAAGAATTGGAAAATTTATTATTGCAAAGTGTTTTATTTATTCAGCTATAGGCACTAGGGCCAAGCATATGCCAAACAGTGAACTAAATCACTCTTCAAAGTAGCAATCCCATCACAAGACAACGGGGGCCATATGGATCAGTACACCGGGGTAACCCCCTACTCATCTCGAAAGATGTACTGGGTTCTTTAAAGTGCACATGAGCCAATTGTTTACACTGGCCCTACGGTTTGTAGTCCTTATCCGAGAAGACTCTCCCACCTTCAGAACCATAGGCAAGCGTACCATTCGAACCAGCGCCGATATTAAAGGTGTAGGTTGCAGTGCCCCTGCCTTAACCGCTCGGCCCATCAACTAGCCATTGTAGAACAGTGTGTGTGTGTTTTAATGCTAGCTACTCATCTTGAGTTTCACAAATACAGGATCCAACATGGGGTTGATGTAATGCCTCTGTAGAGATTGTTACTTAAACATACAGAGATTATTTCTGAAGGATGTAGATAAGAATTAAAAAGAAATTCAATGCCGTCTCTCAATGTTCGTCCCTACCACACAATCTTTACTATACATCATGAAATGGATCTTAATGATAATTAAAGAATCATTTATCTAGTGCAGGGAGCAGTCTCCTTGTGCAATTAGTGAGAGATTTCTAACAATAAAATTCAATTTCATAACATTTAATGATTCTCTTCTACTTTTGTGTGATTATCAAACTAATGGTATCTTAATGATGCATTTCTTATCCCATAATGCATGCTCCTATTGTTTGATTCTGAATATAATTTTTTTTTCAAACTTGATAAGAAAAATTTATTATTTTATTTAAGCTTTTTTTAACCAGGAAGTATCCATTCTGTGACTAGCACTGCTTTCCAAGGAAGCCCTAGTACATTCAGTAATAAATATTACAAAAAAAAAGTTTACAATCATTTCTTTAGAAGTGATTGCCTTTAATGAACTCAGTTTTCATACCTACTACTAAGAGGCTCATTTTGTGATGGCACCATGTATGCTGTTTGAAGTATTTGAAATATTTCTGTGTTAAAACTAATAATCTTGAAAATATTTATAGTAAACTACTTTGTATTTTTAAATGACCTTTGAACTATAATAAGTGATTTTCCCATATTCTGTTCATTGAGCCTTGGATTATAATCAAATTATAGTCTTTTCTTAGTAAATTAGTAAATAACCAAAGCTGATACCAGTATGAATTTTTTTGATATTTCTCTCTTTGGAAGTTAACTTTTGTGATCATTTTTTAACCTTTATTAAGTAGGACCACAATTCAAATAAATTTGCTGTTTCAGTACTTGATTGCATTGTTTTTGTAAAACAGTAAAAAAATGTGCAATTTTCATTTTTTTTTTTTGTTGGTTCCTTTACTGAAAATAAAGTGTGGTTTTCATGTTATAGTTTATTCTTTATAATATAATGTAGAAAAGTCCTGGGATATATTTATAGGTCATGCAATGATACATTATGTTAAAATTATTGTTATTACAGGTAGATAAAATTCTAAATTTAATAAACAGTATTTCATATTTTTTGTAGTGAGAAACAATCATTATTATTAACAAAAGTCTGGTACTTTCCATTTTAGATCTGAACATATAAGACAGCCTCACAGATGGATTAGTTCTCGAGAATCTACATCAACTTTTGAAGGATGTGAAAGTGTAAGGAGCTATCCCACCTCCTCCAGCATTGACCCAAGAAGAAGTACAAGTCCAAGTATTTGTAGTGCTGCTTACGATGACATAGCTCAGTGGCAGACTACAGAGTACACTGATTATGATTTCTATGATGTGCCAAAAACCTTAAGAAGACAAGTTCCAAGCAATCCACCATCAAGCAGCGCCAGCTACACCAGCTCTCAACCTGGATTTATCGATTTTGATGAAAATGATCCTGAGTGGAAGAGCGTTGAAGATTGGGTTGAAAGTTCATATGTAGACGAGTTGCAGTCATACATTCCAGATACCCAACCACAAAAACCATCCATTTTGCCAAGGAACAACTACAGTGATTTCTATAAAGAAGCTATGTCAATGGCAAAAGATGAAGAGGGCAACCAGTTGCCACCAGCCAATGATATCAGTGACTTGCCTTTGGAAGCCCAGTACCTTATGCAGGCTTCCTTAGGAGCAATTAACCCAGGTACGATGGGCAGAATGATGTATAACAGTACTGTTCCTTCTGAGGAAATTTTAATGAATTTAGGATTTGGTGAACAGGTTATGGGTGTACCAGAAAGGTTTATGATCACCTTGAGGCAAAGACAAGCAAAGGCTCAGGCAGAGAAAGCAAAGAAACATGTTGAACATGTACAGAAGATGTTGCAGCACGCCTTTAATATACGATTGCCGGGACAGAGCACTAGTAATAAATGGAGATTATCAATGAAATCAGCAATTGGTGATGATTCAAGCGAAAAAACACCTAAAATTCCACATGCAGGTGCATCTGATGCCACAAATACAGATACAACCCAAAGTAAATCTGACCGAGATGTCATTGTTTGTGATGTTGCCATAGGAACTGATGAGATACCAAATCATGACCTTGATATTGAGAAAATATATGCCTCAAATGATAGGATGTCTTCCCAAAATGTTATTGTATCCCCAAATAGGAAGGTTCCAAAATCCTCTTCCAATAATAATTCATACATGCAGGTTTTAATAGAAAAGAGAAAAAGATTCAGAAAAGCTGCCACCATTGGTTCCTTTGATTCATTGTCAGGTGCCTCATCTTCAGATTTTACTATGAACTCTTCTAGAAGAACTAGTCTACCTCTACAGATGACAGGGAACAAAAAACCAAAAGTTCATGTAAGTTCAAGAGACAAAAGATTAAAATCTTTCCGGAAACAACATTCATTACCACTTTCACTGGAAACACTGGTAGAGGAAGATGAAGGTCAAAGATCTAAGCACCAAAGCTTTACTAGTTCTGATGACCAATCTAATGATGTTGGAGATAGAAACATCAGTGCTGACATAGGCATAACTCCTCATTCTGTACAGACTTTGAATAAGAGACTTGCAAATTATGTTTCTAAAAATGGAGAAAATATGAATAAACAAGTAGAAAAACCAGGAAATGGAAATATTCGTCCAGAACATGATCCATCTGGTTTAAATGGTGCCTGGAACCTTTTTGATTTAAAAGAATCTGAAAATGGTCCCTGTAATCAAGATAGATTTTCCCCTCCAAGCTTGATAAAATGTACTGTTGAAACACAAACACCAATTGAAAACATTGATGTAAAAGATGAGATTGGAATTGATGAAACAAAAATCAAGATGATTGATGCTATGACGCAGACATCATTTGGAAGTGAATCAGCTAGACCGTCACTATCGAGTTTGAAGGAAAATTTCAATCAGACAATTGAAATTTCTGATTGTGATGATGAAGATGCAAGCTATGATAATGAAATCTTTCATTTAATTGACAGTACAAAATCTCCCCCAGATAGATCTGTACAGACCCTGTCTATAGATCTTTCACCAATAGACTGGAGAGACACTAATCTAAATAATCTAGACATCCATTTGACTAATGATACTGACACAAATTCTGATGCAGCATGCGAGTCAAGATGTGGCTGTCGCAGCATACCTGCTCTCACCCATGAAGATACTATTCAAAGAGAAGATGAGGACTATGGTGAATATTTTGACAGAATTCTAAAAAAGATAACTAATAGCCAACAAACAACTGAATCGCTTGAAGGTAACTTAGATGATTCCTGTGATGAGTTTCCTTTAAAACATTCTCTTGATTCACCAAATTCACAACAAAAACGACTGTTGATTCCTGATCCTGGATTGTTACATGGATTGTATCAGACAAATTGTAAAACAATTGATAGCAATCACGGCTCACCTCCTAACATCGCTTCCTCAGGCACCTCAAGAAGGAAAATGGGAAAACTTAAAAAGAAATCTGTGAAAGCAGAAAGTAATCCTAAAAGTAACCATTTGGATGTGAATAGAAAATATTATTATAAAACATCATCTATGTCATCAGGAAGAATAACACCATCTGTTGATGACAAAAGTCATTCAATATCAAGTCCGAGTAAGAAATCCACACGGAAGAGACGGAAAAACATTCGTAAACAAGCAAAGATGGGAAGTGTGAAAAGTTCATGTGAGAGCGACGGTCAATCACTTACCACCCACAGTAGCAGATTGTTTCAAGGGAAATTTTTTTATAATGATTCTCAAAGACATAGCAACTACCAAAATAGTAATGACATTTCTCAAAGAATGTCGCCAAATATGTGCAATGATCACTCTTGTTTACATTGTTGCTATTGTCCAAGAAGTTGTTGCATTGTGAATAATTCAAGAAATCGCAAAAACCGCACAAAAGGATTCCATGATTCTGAAGGTCAGGGCATCTGCAATTGCACAAAAACTGACTCTTATTCTCCATCCAGTTCTCCAAATAGACATTTTCAGAAAGAACGGTCAGCAACAGAGAGCTTTTTAAGTTGTAATAAAAGCAGCTCTGCCTATGAGGGATTATTTAGCTCCTCCTGTGGTGATTCAAGAAAGTTACAATATCATTGGACAATTGAAAATAGCATTGACGATGAAGAGACAATAGAAAATAATTGGTTGGTAGGCGACTTTGACGACTCAGATAATGATGTAACTGATGACAACTGGGATCTGACCTCTGATGAGTCCAGCTGTCCTGGTGTTACTAGTGCCTTTTCCTATTCCTTGGCTCAACATCACCAAACATTGTTGCCTCAGTCTCCCCAGATATCCACTATGGAGATCAATATACAACAAAGTGACAGTTCTCCAGATACGAGTCAGACGTTTCGATCAGAATTGTTTTTCGAAGTTCCTTCATATTGTGATAAAGTCACCAACGTTACACTTTCTTCTCAAATCTATCTTCATCTGCTTCCAACAACACCAGTTAATGATGCACCAGATGTTAACATCAAAACCCAGTCTCCATCAAATAGTACCACACCATTGGTAGTAGACAATGCATTTTGTGAGTCTAAGGCTGACCTGGTAATACTACTGTTGGTTTAAATTTTTTTACAAGACCTTTTTTTTCATTGATGTCGCAGAATATTCTAGAATAAAGAAAACTTTCATTAGGGCGAGGATATGGATGTTTAATGAGAGTAATAACTATAGCCTTCACATTATTAAGCTGGAGATGCATTAGATAGATTAAATGGACAAATGATTTCTGAAAATCAATTAAAAACCAATTTCATTAACAAAATGATGTCAACTATCCAATTTCATAACTTGCGTTCATTTAATTTCTCTTAAAGTTAAGCTAAATGTATTTTAAAAAAGGTAAGTTTTTTAATTGATGACGTGAATATTAATAAGTGAAAAATGATACTGAACTGTTTTTCTATGATGCTTTACAGAGTCATGCTTTACAGAGTCAGATCCAGGGGGAGCAATGGGGGTGGGGGGAGGAAACAGGGCCACTCCCCCTCAAAAAAAATTTTATTTACCAGTTTCTAAACAGAATTCCCCACCACCTACAGTGTACATTTTTCTCTGGATCCATCCCTCCTTTATACCTGAGACAAATCAAGTCTTAGTCTCTATATCATTGATACAAATTACTTGGCAATTAACCATTGAAGTCCCATTATTCTATGCATTTCCTGAGTACCTCTAACGTTTTTCTAAATGTATCGGGCAGGATTTTCAAGATAATTTATATTTATTAGGTAACCTTCATCTACTCCGAGGAGATTTACTCTCATGTCAATTTTTTTGTATTTCGGTTCCAGCATGCTCATAATATCAGTAAATTATCAAATTACTGGTAATGACAACAAAATTCAAGTTACTCGGTATAATCTATCCATTTTAAAATTCCATAATTTTCTTTACAAAAAGTAATTTGCATATCATCGTGGTACTATATAATTGCTGCAAATTCTTTGATTTTTTAAAAATAATATATGATGCGTTATAAGTGAAAAACAAATTGAGGTTTTGCTTTTAAAGAAGTATAATTTTAAAAGAATAATGATAAAATTAATTATATAAAATAGATTAAGTAACTGAGTTAATTCTGAAATACAAAAAAACAAAACCATTATTTTGATTAAAACATTTTTATATTCAATGTTTAAATAGTAATTAATTAATGCAAACAATTCAAAATACTAATCATAATTTTTATTTATTGTTTAAGAAATTATAATTATTTCCACTTAATTGAAACAGATAAAGAGAAGTTTAAAGTAGGTGTGAATTAATCAGGCCTATATCACAATTTTGAAGACAGTTTTGTCTTTTTTTAATATTCTGTATCAATTAATAAATGTTAATAGTAGATATGGACACATTACACATCCATTTCTTCATTAGAAAGTTGCCTAGCAATTTAGCCATTCTAACAAAAAGTGGTTCAAGGTCATTTTTTGAATCATTTTAAAAGATAATGCAGGCTTACATTATATCTTTAAATGTCTATTTCTTGTCTACTTACCTTGATAAATCAACGATTATCAATGATCACTATGCTACACCATAGGAAATAAACACTTACTGCAAAAATGACAGTCGGTTAACCTACTTAAGTAGATATCGTCCTAACAAATTTATTGTTTTTCTTGGCCTAATTTGAATTGTTGCTTTTTTTCTTTCTTTCTTTTTTTTTTTTTGGTTGTGTCTTTGTCCTATTTTGTCCATGTCCTCTTTCTATCTGTCTTTTCAGTTGTGTCTGTCCGGTTTTGTCCATGTCCTCTTTCTTTCTGTTTGTTTTTTGTGTCTCCTTTTTGTTTCAGGCTGACTTGTCACAAGATTGTTTTTTCCTGGGTCTGTGCCTTTTTCCTTTTCCCCTGAATTGTTATAATTCTGTTTTTTATTTTTGTTTGCATAAACTGGAAAAGGAATGAAATAAACGTTACTCTGAATTGAACTGATGTACAGTTACGCTCTCATTTTCTGGAACATTAGCTACAGTATCCAGGGAGGGTCGGGCGGTGGCTCTGCTAAATGGGTTCTTTAATAGAAAATGTGCTGGGGTATCCTTGCAACATGGAAACTCATACACTTTCTCCACAGATGTAACCAGTCTCGGGTTTGAATCTATGCTTTTGCATGCAATGTGAGCATACAATATTGAAAACACTCCCACACATGATTATGACCTAATAGTATTTTGTGTTGCCCAAGCTTAAACAACATAAAATCTTTCAAATGTAGGATCATTTTCAAGCTTTGAATAATTATTATTTTGATGTTGTAATGAATTTTGGCCTAGTGTTTAACAGAATAGAAAATTTTGATGTGAGCTTGCATGAGGAAAATATAGGAGTGATGTTTTGTACTACCTAACATGTTATCCTACCGAACACTCGTTTCCAAATACTTGCAAAAGAAAATTGCAAGTAATTCGGATGGAAATCAAACCTACGACCTCCAGATAACTAGCCTGGTGTCATAACCACTAGACCACCACATGGAAAAACTTAACCAACTATGATTTCCAATTTGTACTAAACTTGGGCATATACAACAATTATTTTGTGGGTGAGGGTAATTCTTATTCATTTCTTCGTAGAAGTCGGTCTTCAAGTGACTCATTCATCAACATTAAGCAGGGTTTGGACAGTAGATCGCTTGGACATTCTGGAAGCAAAGGCAGGCCACATGGGTGGAGTAAATATGATGAGGTCAACAGAAGTAAGAAAAGCGCCCTCAAGAAACAGGGAATCTCAGTACCAGGAAGGTTTCATCAGAAAAATGAGCTTCCGCCTTCTGATGAAATAGTGAGTAGTTGTCAGTGGTGTTTCTAGGAGTATTTGAATGCACGGAGGGGTGATTGGTGGTTGGGAGGGTAGGGGCGATTGTTAAGTCAGGGGTCAATGTTTATGAGAGCGGATGTCAGCTGGTAAACTAAGGTGATGTTAGGTGATTTTTAATTATTGAGCTTAACTTTTTTGGTCTTTAATTTTTCCTGTGGAGGCACCACTAGTTGCAAGCTTTTTACTGCATTATGCCATAAAAAAAAGGAGGGAAAATGCCTTTTTTATTTAAATATCTTAAATGACATGCTTTCTCCTCAGTTACTTGAAGAAGATGCATTAACTTACCAAGTTTCTAGCCTCAAAAATGAATTGAATGACATCAATATGAAGAAAAAGGTGACAAATATGTTTGCAAATCGAATAATTATTATGTACATTTACTGTATTTTATTTACTTATATGTCCGTCTACAGTGAAGAATTACATGTTTTGTGATAGACTAAATTAGATGTTTATGATTAATTTTTATGTCAAATGTATTTATTTTTTATTGGTTATTATATAATAATAATAAACAAATGTTCATTATGTAAATTTCATGAAAAACACTTGAATTATGGCACACATAACTTTGTAGTGCGTCCTTAAAAAAATGATTACATAAGAAAAGCAATAGCAAAGCTAAAATAATATGTAATCAAATGTGTTCTGATCTTAAAAATAGAATGAACGTTAATATACAAGTATTTTTATACACTGAAATAGCATTCATTGTTTAGGTCTACACCAGTTCAACTATTGCTATTCTTTTCTTCGATTACATATGAACACGTCCAAAACTACTAAATATGAAATAAACTGGCTGACTTTGATTATTTTTTTTTTTTTAATTTGTTTTTATAACCAGATACTTGTAATTCTTTTTATGATATTTGTTTACATTGCCATATCAGATTGCATTGGGAGAATTGAAGATGTTATTAGACTCTGTTCATCAAAACAAGAACGATATAAAGAAAGCAGATGAAGTTGTTCGTCAACATTTAGAGAAAGCTGATGCTGCAAGGTAACAATGAAGACAAAACAATTTTATTATATATATATATACTTAAGACCGTCGTATGACGAATCTAACTTTGCTCTATGTGAGATTTCAACCTGGTTTCTGCCTATGTACATAAAGCTGCTACTTAATTGATACCGTAGGTCTAAATATTGGTTTTTTTCCAAGAAAGTTTTTTTTTTTTTATTCATAAATATAAAAATTTTTTCATCAAATTTTTGATCCTTTTAATTATTTTTTTTCAGAATTCCAGATTTATATTTAAGTGGACCAAGCACAAAGCACTTTATAATTATAGACTTTTTATTTCATAAATTCTAATTTTTTTTATCATTAAAATGTATTTAATCAGGTCAGAGCTAATGGTTTTGGAATTCCAACGAGACCAAGCACAACGTGAATTGCGAGACGTGGAAGAGGAGACAGCCGCTAAGGGAAGGACCCTGCAAGAACTTGACAGAAGATCCTCACATAATAGCCGGGAAGATCTTATGAAGTTAGGCCTCTCAACTGCTGAGGTATAGCTCTTATTTCTGCTTCTACTATGTCCATAAATATATAAATCTGCTTACTTTTTAATGAGAGCAACTTAGCTCAGTCAGCTAAACTGTTGGTAGACACTGTGTGTGTGCTGAACCGTGGAGATCTCTAGGTTCCTGGTTCAATTCCCATCGCTGCTCTCCCTGTGTTTCAGGTAAAGGGCTGAAATACAAGTTACGATGGCGCACGTCTTTCGGATTAGACGTTTAAACTGTTGGTCCTGTGTGTCCTGTCCTGTATACATGGTACGTAGTACACTCTTCGGAAAAGTGTAGGGGATTGTCTCCCAGTGTACCACCCAATCACCACCGGAAGGAGCCCGACGGAAATAGTTCTTTTCAGGCTTTTGTGGGTTAGCTTTGGTGTGTTTACACCGAATAAATCCATCCAACCATTCCTACATTTTTTTAAATTATAATTTGAGATAGACTAGAGAGTACAATGAGCATTTTTTTTAATGGTTACAAAATGAGCATTTTTTGATGATTGTGATTTCCTAAGCTTTGGACTTCATTTCTATGTCTGTAATTACTTCTTTGTTTCTCTGCCTAAATTGGGGCTTAATTTCATTTCTTTTGAGACCAGGGTTTCCATGGTCTTTCGTAGCTTTGGTCTCTAATTAAAATAATAAATATAAAAGACATTTGTTAATTTGGGACCACAGAAACATGGTCTTTAATTGGAGGTGGTCTCTAATTGGAGCGGTCTTTAATTGGGGTGAGACTTGTATAACCAGTTTTGGGTTTTAAGCTCTGTCCACACTGTCATATTTTTCTTTGACAAAAACCTGTTGTATGCCCATATGTAGTCATGATGTGTCCATATATGGTCATGATGTGATGTCATCATGTCTATATTTAGGCATGTCACATACTTTTGTCAAATAAAATTTGACAGTCTATGGACATTTGGATGAGAATAATTTGACATATTGTACAGTTAAACTTGCCTAAGTCGACTGTGCCCAAGTCGAATAATTATTTTACATGCCAAATTGTTGTGCTTTCCAATAACAATCTGTAAGTTGAATTTCATCTAAGTCAAACAATATTTCAATGGCATTTTGGATTCGACTTAAGCAAGTTCAACTGTACTTCTTAAATATGTTATAATCGTAATCATTGTCAGTATTTTTTAACACCTTACATATCACTCATGCTGAGAGTTAGAATAATTCTCTATCTATCCAAGATAGACTATGTGTTATGCAACTTTCCATGTAATATCAAATTCTGTTCATGTTATACCAAAAAGTAAGCTAAATGAAGTTATTTAATTAACTTTTCTAATGTTATTATTGTTTATTTTTCTCACTGTTATAATAAGTTATCATTCTCATATATATTTTTGTAATAGAACAATGAAGCCTTTTAGCATATAATAATTTGTTCATCTCAACGTAACTAAAAATTACAATTATATATCTGACTCAACTGCCAACAATATTAGTAAATCCTCAAAGTTGTTATTTAATGTGGTATGATTCTTATCGTCTTCAAATTACAGATTATCGCTCTTGTTAAGGAACGGGATGAGTTGAAAGAACGAGTTCGTCACAGTGAAGGAGGAATGTCGGAATTAGAAAGAACTGAGATGCAGAGACAATTAAGTCTCAGTAAACAAGAGCTATTTGCTGAACAGAAAAATTCCAGGGAGAAAATTGACAAATTTAAAGAGGTATATTCAAAACAATATGCCTGTGTATTATTACAATATTTTTTATGAATCTGCAGGAATAATTGAATACATATATTAAGGGCTCATGCACAATATAACAATGCCCATACGGAATACAACAACTGACCATATAAAATATGGAAATTGGTCATATATAGGAATAAGGCCAAATAATTATTTTTATTCTTTGGTTTATTATTGCAAACACATGAAAACATAGGCATATACATATAAAAAAAACATTAGGATAGGAAGAAAAATAAAAAATTCTGAAATTTTTCCTAATTTACAAAAGGGCAAATTGATAAAATTCAAATATAAAAATATAAATTGTAGTAAAAACAAAATTAGTTACAAAAGAATATATACAAAAGAATTCAGTACTGACATTAAAATCTGACTACAGTTAAAAATGTTCAATTACACAAGGAATTACAAAATCGTAGTGCTCATATTGCATAATGTTTTGGAATTTTGCTATGGTTGATTCAGTTAATCGTTTTAATGTTCTTTGCAATAATAAAAAAAAATTATATATATACAGTATATAATATCGCTGTAGAGAAATAAACCAAGAAATAAGATTGCTATAGTATTTTTTTAAATGGAACTGCAAGGGTAATTATATACTGAGTATATGGGGCTTGCAATGTCAAAACTCGCATCAGTGAAAAAAACAAGAAAATTGACTTTTTTAATATATTCATATTCTTCACATCATAAGCTTTAAAATGATGGGTCATTTAGTAGAATCGACTTAGTATTGCCAAAGTTATGAGTAAAAGTATTAGGGCTTCTCTGTACTGAAGTATACAATACTACCACATTCAGTTTAACATTTAGCGACAGTACACTAGTTATGAGAAGGCAAGCCTCATACATGAAATATGAATCATTCATAATTTTATTATTCATTGTAATATAATTGCATTCATCAGTGAAGTTCATTAAAGCTAATGTTACCACCATGTGCATTGAACCATGGAGATTTTCTATTCTCTGTTTTAATCTTGTATTTCACCTAGAGAACTGAATTATAAATTATTCAGCACTTAGTTTATTGATCGAACAGATATACATTCTGACATTATTTTTTCATCAGGAATTAGAAGAACAGCATCATAAAGTGGAAGAACTTGAATATGATCACGAAAAAGAAGTGAGGCAGTTTGAAGAGAAGGTTAATGACCTGGAAAGCAAAGCGATGAAGCAACTCACAGTAAGTTGGTATTATCTTTTTAAGTATCTGTGTATGTAAAGCTGATTGGTTGTTAGATTGATTGATTTTATTTGATATTCCACAATAGTACAATTATAATAAAATACAAGTACAATTATTATAAAAAGCATGATATCAGGATATCCCATTAAGTCGGCATTTCATTTCATTTCAATGTTTTATTTCAAAATCAAATCAACATACAAAATAAAGTAAATTAAATAGAATATCGTTGTAATATAAAGATTTTATTAAATAAGCAGTTTTAAAATAAAGTTAATACATGTGTCATTGAAAATTAAAAAAAGGGTTAAACAAAATATGTAAGTGAAAAATACAGATGCCTTAAAGCATGCTCTCCTTAAAATCAAGTAACCAAGTTTGCAGTAGATGATTAAAAGCATTACAGGAGGCCGACTTATTTCCAAAGGGGTCCAGACCATTAAAATCAGAAAAGTGAGTAGTTTAAATTAAAATGGTGAATTACAAGTCAGAAAAGTCAGAAACAAACAAACAGAAGGCCAACAAAAAATTTGATACATGACAATAAAACACTGATTTGCTAAGTCTTTAGTTGTTCATTATTTAATTATTCTTGAAGTTTTATCTTGAAAGTTGCGTTAAGTTGGATTTAAGTGAGTTGGGAAGATAGTTCCAATCTTAAGAAATAAAATGTTGAATTGTTTAACTCCGGTAGCCTTAGGAGGGACAAAATTGAACTGTTTACATCTGGTGTTATGACTGTGAATGTCCACTATTCTTAGAAAGTTATCCTTCATGAAAGGAGGGGAATTACCATTATAACTTGAATAATACCAAATGGAATACTTTTAATTTGTTAAAGTGTATTGAAAGTAGAAAAATAACCAATGTCATTTGGTTGTTTTTTTTTTTAGAAGGTTAGCCCCTCATGTATGCAATTTAAATATTTTATAATTTTTGTTAGTATAATTTTGCTTGAATTAGATAATTAAATATTTTGATAAAATGACAGAAATTAAAGAAATGTTTTTATGTTCCTGAAGTTAAAGGAAGGAAGAGGAAAGGAAAAAAAAAAACAAGTAACTGTTAATTATGTTTAAGATGAGCTATATATATATGATAGGTACTCATATTAAGTTTTTCCTTTTTGACCTATGTTGTCTTGCCTTAAATAATTTCTGAAATTAAGCATTATTACCGACTTTATCTAAGAGATATTTTTTGTTCTGTAATGTCTTTTCTTGTGTGAAATGAAATTGCAAAAAAAAAAATACCATTGTAAAACAATTTTATAAACATGATTCAATCTTAAAAACATGTTTCTAAAGCCGACGTTAAGTAATCCTAGATAGGAAAAATTCTTTAGCGCCGATGTGAAATCTCGGCCCTACATTTAAAATAGAGTGTGCCATCTTATTTTGGGCTGTTTGCAATTTATGTTTAAGAGTCTTATTTACAACACAATACCATGCTGATGCCGAATATTCAAATATGCATTATATTTAAGCAGTGCTTAACAGTTTACAACAATTTTTGCACGAAGTTTGTGTAAAAACCTCAGCCTTGTCTTAACTTTACTGATAACACTGGTTGAAATTATATCACATGATACATGTTGGTCTAAATCTATACCTAAATATTTAACCTTTATTTCCACCGTAAAATCTTCAACTTGTTTGCCTCTCTCTGCTTCCAAGATGTAAAGATAATTTTTTTTTTGGTTAACCTCTCTTGCCACTTAGCATGGACATTCTTTAGTTTTTTAGCAATTTTTTTTTGGCTTCGTGATGGGAATATAGAATCGTAGAATCATCAGCATATAACAATAATTTAACATCTGAATCAATACATGAAGCCATATCATTCAAATAGCATAAAAAAAATTAGGGCCCAAGATGCTACCTTAAAGCCCCATTCCCGGCAAAATTTCAGTTTTTAAGAAAAATCTAATTTTTGTATAATGTTATAAAGATTTATAAATATACTACGGAATTGCTAGTTTAACTGAATTTAGACATTCCTAAGAATGAAAAAAATGTAAAATAAGACTGAAATTTGATTTTTTTTTGTGTTCCACACAAAAAATAAATGCGGATGAATTTTTCATGTTGATTTAATGCGGATGAATTTTTCATGTTGATTTTGCGATAGGTCGTGAGAAGAAATATCGTAGGCGCCGAAAACATTAGCAAATTAGCCTATCCAATGCTGCTAGGCTAGGCCTAGCCTTACCTCAATTTAGGTTCTGTTATCACACATAAAAACGGCCGACATGATATTTTCCATTGCTAGTATTGACACTTGTGAATATAATACTTCATAGGAATTATTTCAAATTTGTTAAAAAACTGATTCTGACTGAGATTTTGACACTTAAACAAACATATCTCAGCCTAAGCGAACGACCGCATTGTGCGAGATGCAAAGTACAAAAACTAATCTCATTAGAGAGGGCGCACTTTATTGACTGTATAAAGTATACATAAAAGCGAGAGTATTCCAGTGGATGCGATCTACAACCTCTGAATTTGCCTAGTAACGATGAATTCGTCCAGAAAATGGTAATATTTTATGAGAAATAGTCTGTATTTATAATGTTTTATAATAATTGGAGTAATGCAAATGCATAGTTTCTGAAAAAAGTCAGTTTTTAGTGAAATTTTGCTGGGAATGGGGCTTTAAGGTACACAATGGGCAACTCTTCATGGTTCAGAGCATTTACCATTAACACAGACAACCTGTGTACGATTTGCAAGAAAAGATTAAAACCACTCGGTAAACTAAATCCCATGCATTTTATCTTGTTAAGCAAAATCACATGGTTGACGGTGTCAGAAGATTTTTGCCAATCAATTAAAACCATACCAGTAAGTAGGCCTTTAGACTATTGGTTTATTAAACTGGCCTGTATGACAGCAGTTTATGTGAGCACATCCATCTTTAA
This sequence comes from Anneissia japonica, assembly GCF_011630105.1. Classification (NCBI taxonomy): domain Eukaryota; kingdom Metazoa; phylum Echinodermata; class Crinoidea; order Comatulida; family Comatulidae; genus Anneissia; species Anneissia japonica. Next base: position 749,795 of record NW_022752171.1, read on the forward strand.
GGAAAAACAAATATGGAATGAAGGACTGGACAAGAAATAAGATTCTTCCTATGTTAATTTGTAAATTATTTTATATTTAGTGAATACTTATCTGGAAAAACTAATGATTACAGAGCCAAACCAAGGCAATATATATACACAGCCCAGGTGTGAATGCAAATAGTGGAATACAAGCTATGTGGCTCGGTTCCAGTAGATACAGAGAATATTTTGTCACTCTATATATATATATGTTGACAGTGCTTCTCCATTTTTGGTTTCGGAGGGTTGCTAATCAAGCTATAAATAAAGATTACCTAAGCACTTAAATTGTTTATTGTAGAAAAAATACAGGAACTATCTATTCAAATCAATATTATAGATGAATTTTTATTATATATTTTAAATGTTTTCTGCTTTTTTTATTTATCTTCTCAGTTTAAGGGATTTTTTTTTTTTTTTTAAACTAAATGTCAGTGTGCTAAATTTATATAAATTTAAGTCAGTGGCACTCATCATAGGATGACAATACAGTCTGCATGTTTTTGGTATTTTTTTATTAATGTAATAATTTTATGGATTTTAAATAGTGCCTTTCATTGTCAAAACACTACAGCAGAACAAACTTCTCAGCAGCATCCAGACGACTTCAGCCCCACCTTGGTTTTAACTGATGTTGTCAATTTCTTTGTGACATGCAGTATGTCACCTCTAAAGGCAAGAAATGGCACTCCCTTGTGGGTGGGATGGGGAGCTGACTTGGCCCCCTTGAATCTCCTTCCCCTTATAACTGATAATATCTGCTCTACAAAATCCAACATTCTTGATAGAAAAACACTGAGCTGTCTGGACAGCCACTTGAAGTTTTGGTTTTAGGATACTATTCCTTCCCTATCCCATCACACTATAACTCTTATCTTATCCCTTTAACCTGCCATTTAATCTCTACTTTCATCCTTTACTTTATTCACCATTCCTTTAACTGTTCCTTATTTATGAGTGATTCTTTATGATCCTTAATTTATTCTCCATATAATAATTTATAGGAGAAAAATGACATCATAGAAAACCTGGAAAGGAACCAAAAGCAGGAGATGATAAAGATGGAGAAAGCATACACCAAAAAAGAGCAAGAGTGTAATGCCCTGAATAAAATCGTCCAAGAGAAACAAGAAGTGTATGATGCACTAAGAGAAAAACTATATGGCCTCCAAGAAGAGCTTTCAAAGTCTAATGAAACAAGAAACCAAATTCTTCAAGAAAAAGAACAAGTTGAAAGAAATATTGAGATTGAAAAACAAACAGCTTTACTGGAATTGAGAGATAATTTATTAAAGGAAAAAGAAGTTGAACTTGAGAAGGTAAAATGATAATGAATAAGAAGATTTAAGTAATGCACACATAAATTTTATAATATAGAAAACAAGTAAACCATCTACAATTCCTAACCCAACAGGTTGTTTCTAAATAAAATCATGACATTAATTGTACCGTATCAAAAAATACTCATTATGAATTAATTTCAGAGTAAAGGAAGGCAATAGCTATGTACTATTTTGTTTTTTAGTTCTTATAAATATTTTTTTATGAATTCCTCATTAAATACCTTGTGGTTATCTTTTGTGCATGTTTTTACTTTCTTATAATTCTTTTCACATATACAGTATGTCACCCACCCTTTCATATGGCATGCATCCTAGCTTATGATAACCATCCTTTAATATATGGCCCCAACCATACATACAGGGCCGCCAAGAGGGGAATCTGTAACAGGGGCAAGGGTTGGTATGGGCCCCCAGTTACAATAGCGTCAAAGACGCAAACATTGTTTTTGAGGGGCCCTGTCAATATGGAGGGGCCCATTATTAGGAGACCCATTCCATTATTGAGGGCCCATGATTGTAATTATTATTGTTGAAAAAAATATGGGAAAAAAATGTTACCTGCAATTTCTATGGTCCCCAGGTAAGCTTGGGCCCCAGGGATCTTGCCCCTTGCCCCTCCCTCTTGGTGGCCCTGCATACATACTGTATGCTACCTTCTTATGGCACATGTCCATATATATCATTCCTACCCATACATATGTTACCCATTCATACATGGCACATAATACAAACATTGTAACATCCCATCTTTTTCAGCTGATGATATATATTCAGCTGATGATACATATATTTATCATCAACCTGTTGATTTGTTCAATTGAGCAACATTTGTAAACATTTTATGTTATTGTAAGAGCAGGTAACTCACCAAGTACAGAATAAAATTGTACTTTATAAAATGTCTCTTTATGGGGCTTAGGAAGGGGAGTTGCTTTTAATCGTAAGAAAACCCCTGTTGTGACAGGTTTTTTTTTACCCCAGGACTCTAGGATTGGAAGGCAAGCATCTTAACTACACTAGGCTTTCCAGTTCCAGTGCCTCAAATTATAGTGGCATCCATTGTTCACTTAAAATTCTACATTACAAATTCATTAGTAGTTTTTTCCATTTATCATTTTCATTTTCTTTATCTTACATTTTTCTTTTAAAATCTTCTCTTAGGACTCACATCTTCCTCATACAATTTCCCTTTCAGTTGCAAAAAGAGATGGACACAACGCGACAGCAAGTTGTCCGCCATCAAGAGGAAACCTTTAGCAAACAAACTAACAAATATGAGGAAGAACTAAAGGTGACTTTGTTGTCTCATATTAGATCCAATGTATAGATTCCATTATTTGTTTTTTATTATATACTTAAAAACATATTATAGTAATCCTAATGCTGTTTTTGTCCCTTCAAAATTATTAAAATTGACAAAAGTATACAGAGATACTTTATTATATTTATTTTGAGGAGAACTTACTTATACAATAAAATAGTGTCACACTTTATCCCACCACTCTCTTTAAACAAAACTTTACGGTACATTCAACCTAAAAAATCTGTGAGAAAAAAACTTTATCATTTCGTCTCTACACATTACCTATCGTCTCTACACATTACCTATCTTACCCCTTTTACCCTGAAGATTAATAACATTTATTTCTCGTTTTTCCTTCCTTAAACATTACTAACATTTATTCCCATGGAATCTATCTAATAAACAGTAAGTAATTATTAAAGCAAAAGTTGCACTTGAAGACTACTGTAGTAAAGTAATTAACACCAGCTTTTGTGTACAGGTAACACTTTTCTGGTGAAATTTTAACTAAGGAAGTATACTGTGTACACAGAAACCTGTGTTATCTCAACCATTCTACTTTTGCTTATACTTAGTATTTAATTTGTAAAGTAATCCTTTTATTTTTTATATCAATTTAAGTAAAATATAACATTAACTTTATTCATAGGGGTAGACGGTACAGTTGGATTAATATATAATGTGGATTTAATTTATTGGATCATTTTTTAAGATTAATTCAATGTTTGATTAATTTTCTTTTTACCTTTCTATGTTTTACTACATAATGTGTATCTTAATATGTATTAATTTATAGGTAATAGTTTGTATCAATCTCTATATCATTATCTCTATATAGCCCTTCTCTTTTGTTATAAAAACATCTTTTAATATTAAAAAATGCAATGTTAATTCTGGATCCAAATTTTATCTTCTATTCAACCACTATTATTGCTACTATTTATCTCTTTCATATATGTATACAGTATATATAACATATAGTTATATGCTCACAATATCGTTATTACAAGTATACTTTTAGTCGTCATAGATACACATATTCATTTATGGTTCAGTTTTGTAATTACATACTATTGTTGATGGTATTGTTATTGCGGTTATGTAATCGATACAGTCATCAGATCAGAGGTGGTAATGTTTGTAACTATTAAAATATATGTAATTGAGTGTTGTAAAATAAGCACTAAAAAATGAAGAATTATTACTTTGGATACAATGTGTGAACAAATACATGATATAATTGGCCTTTTGTATCATGGCCAGTCAGGGCTCACTTTCTACAATGTACACAGGAAATTGATTTTTTTAATTTTTTTTATTATGAATATTATACTATCAAATATTCCTCATTTTTTGTATCAGAATCTTTGCATCAATACATTGTTAATAATGATGTTTTAAAGTTACCATCTGAAAACTATAATGTTCTTTGCTACTATACCTGAATGAATAATAATACAATTTTAATTATATTATAGATAGATACCAATTTAAATTTAAACATTTTGAAAATTTGTTTAAATTTAGGAGAAAGTTTGTGAGATTGAACTGTTAAAGGGTCGACTACAAGACCAGGAGAGCGCCACCAGAGGGCTTGGAGAGAAACTAAGGAAAGAGGCTCATGACCAGGTAAGATATGTTCCATCTAATTGTGCATACATGTTGTGAAAATTTCAGCATTGTACAGGGTATAAGCACAAACTCTTTGAATTTTGAATTGAGGAAAAATTTAAAAATCAAACAAGGCTTTAATATCAGGAAAACAATATCGTGAGAGTAAGTCTGCAATTCAATAATTGTAGCAAAGACAAGCCAAACCAGTCACTCCTCGTAAAAAATTGATTTTTAGTAGTTAGTACAGAGTTAAACAGTAAAAAGAGAGCTATAACATGGTAAAAGAATCATTTCAATCCGACATTTCATTATAAAGTTAAAGGAGTTTAAACATACAGCTGTTTAAAGAACAGTATTTGATAAATCAGTTACGATTTTAGGCATTTCTCAGGCAGAAACCATCACCAAATCGTTGTTTTAACATTGGAAATGGGGAGATTCACAACATAGCATGATGTATATATATATCTAAAGGTTAGCTTAGTGCAATAAAATAGATTTCAACAATTTTGACATTCCAGCATGTTTTGGCCATTATCTCTGAAACATGTGTATAAGGAGTGACTGGTTTGGCTTGTTTCTGCCACAATTAATGATTCCTTATGTTTCCAATGAACCAAAAAAAGTAGTGGGCTTCTGGTTTAAGTCCATTGATGCTTTCTTAGTTTTCTGGGCTTTTATTTTTTTTCAGCTGGAGAGCTGGAAAGTAAGGCACTATAATGTACTGACTTTGATAATGATAATTTATGTCTCTATGCTCTATAAAGAAATGCATTTTAATTTTATTGGTTAATCCTCTCATAATTGTCACCAAAATTAGAATCAGGCACCATGTTCCAAAGAGACAAATTTATTTTGACAGTACTTTATTAACCATTCAAATTCAAAACTTTTGTTAATAACCAGTTTTAAATATGCAATTTCTTACACAGAATGGCCTCCAAAGCCATGATGGAGGTGAATATATACATGATAAACTTTATTTGTTCTAAAATTCATCTTTTCTAATTACTTTTATGTCAGTGGTGACGTCATCACTTTCATTTGCACTGAATTTTCCGATTCCTGACTGATCACTAATTCGATATTTTTTTGTGTCTCGTGTACAAAAAGCTCAAAGCTGGGGTGATTTTTCTATAGTACATAGCGATGGGATATTTCGTTGCTAAGCCAAGCTATGAACGCACACAGCGAAACTAATAAATCTCGATCCATGGCGCTGGTTAACACGAATAAGGCCTAAGCAAGGCCTAGAAAGGCATAATTGCTGTGAGATAACAAGGTGATTGACTTATAAAAGAACTGAAAAAAATAAGGCAACGTTGAAATAATTTGTAATGTTTACAAAAAATGTTAATATATAAACAAATGTCTACCAGGAGGTTAGGAAAACTAACAACCCCTAATAAACTTCATTACCACAATCAATTTATTCATCTTCTTTGTATAGCAAAGAGCTACGAAGAGTGTCAGTGCGCATACTACTAACAAATCATTCTAATACGCAAAGGTAATGCACATGCAGAGTAATCACTGAGCAACCGGCCATCGCAAACAGCAGTTTCATTTATATATATAGCAACTGCTCTAAAATCAGCTGTTTGATTAAAGGGCAATAGAAAAGGTGATGGACATCACAACTGACTTTACAAATCAATTATAGTCAAGTAATTTCGTACACTATAGGAAATACAAGCCTTAGGAGCCATTATTTCTTTCAACAATCACCCTCCGGCCTGCGGGCTACAGTCAGTTTTTTTCAGGAAATAATGGCTCCTTGAGCCTCTATTTCCTGTAGTGTACTGAAAGCCTGGCTGTAATTGATTAATGTACAATGTGTAGTTTGACTTGTGTTTTGAGAATATATATTAACCTGAACTATTTCACAGATTAAGAGTGCACTTAAAAAGGAACGGGAGATCTGGGAAGGAGAATCTAAGAGAACTTTAGAGAGGGAGATACTGAAGAAGAATGAGGAAGAAAGGTGGACAACAACGCAGTTGAAGGCAGATGTTGCTAAGGAGAAACAGTTCTCCAGTCAGCTGCAGATTGCTTTGAATTCTCTTAAAGAAGTAAAATAGTTTTACAAATTTTAAAATAAAAATGTATTGAATTATCATTCTTGTTAATGTTGTTTAAAGATGTGTTAATTTCAAAAAAGATTTTTTTTTAATGATTTTTGTCATTTTCAGGGAAGTACATCTTTAAGTTAAATGTCAGTTGTCATCATCATCAGATTATCATTATTATCTAATAGTATTATCGTAATTATCATCCTCATTATTATCATTATCATCATTTTCAACTCCATTATCACCATCATCAAATAAATAAATACATAATTGGTTAATCTCATTTTCTAGGTATTATCTATATCTTAGATTAACCATTACATTTTCCAAATAATCCCATTTGTTGTTTTCATTGAAAGGAATTGGACAATCTCCGTCAGGAAAACCTTGCAATGCACCGACAGAAAGTGGAAGCTGTGTCCAAAGTCAGAGAGGAAGCCCGTCACGAAAGGCACAATGACCTGGAAAAGATGAGGGAAGAACTTAATCAGGTAAAAGGAAAAGGTGTGGGAATGATGGCATCAATATCAGCATCATTAACATCATTATTATTATCATTATCATCATCTTATAAAATCATCGTCATCATATATATCATCATCAACATTTTTTTCATCATCATCACCATCATACCTATAATTATCATCATCATCCTTGTGGCCATTCTCATTCCAGGCTAAAATTGTTGCTGACGATTGCCAAATAATAATAATTATTATTATTGTTATTATTATCATCATTATTTTTCTCATTATTATTATCATTGTCATCATTATATAACCATCATCATCATCGTCGTCATTATCATTACTTCATCAATGTCTTGTTGCCATCAATTTATTCTGACTTATGTTTCATTCAGTTCTATATAATGAAATTGGGTTTTTTTTCTAATACTTTGTAGCTTAGCTGCTAGCTGGGTCGTTATTATTTCAACAATGCCTGTTGCCATTAATTTTTCATTCAAATTCTATAAAAAAAAAATTTCTTTTTATACATAACATAGCTGCTAGTTGCATCACTGTGGTTGTTTTCTTTCCCATTTTTTTTTTCTTGGCACAGAAAGTTAATAAATGAATTTTAAAGAAAAATTGCATTAAAGCTGCTTTTGTTTATTCTGGTTTATATACTGTATAGTTCAGCCGCAGTTCAGCTCATGAAATATGCATTGCCTTAGCCGCAGGTTAGCATTTTTAGAAACTAATTTCATGAACTGCTTGCACTTTTAGAGAATTTAAAGAAAATGAAAAAGTGACAGCAATATAGTGATCATGCCAAAACATCTCATTTCCACATTTATCGGTCCATGAGTGACTATTCGGTGTCGGACTAAAATACAAGAAATTTTGGGTGTCTTGGAACTGAGAGTGGATTCATTTGACAAAGAAGAAACCAAAGTTGACTTAAACAGGTGGATAGGTTACTTTAGTCTAATGTACACATGGATTACTTCTCCCCCCCACTCCCACTTCCCAATGAATTTGGCCTGCCTTTTATATTTAACGTTAATGGTGAGTTCTTCAATCTGAATTCCTTAAACAGCGGACCGGAATTCCAATTGAATTCAGCTCCTCTGTAGGGGCCTGAATTCATTAACTTCCAGGATCCAAATTCATGGGGGCCTATAACTTAATTTCTGTGTCATCAGTTATACTGCAAGTTCAATTCGGTATTTACTATTCTGTTTTTTTTGTACAAAATCCTGAATAGTTATGTAATATTGTTCTCTCCTAATTAACCACATACACACATTCATCAATGTTGATATGTTTGGGGGTTTTTTTTGTTTTTTTTTTTGCAAATAAATACATTTTTGATGTTTGGATGAGAATATGTATTTTTTTAATTTTTTTGTTTTGTTTACTGAATAAAATGAAATAGTAAGTGGTTTATCACTTTTAATTGACTATGAATAAATATATACTGTACATCCAAATCCATTTTGTATTGGAAAAACTTGGAAGAAGCCATGCATCTTAGTATACTGTGCATCACTCGCTGTATAATATACCAACTAACAAATCAGTGGACCTTTTCACAAGCCACGTCCCTTGGATATTGTTGTGAAGGTCCCACAAAACAATAGCGAAAATGTATACAAACATGTGCATTTGTGGGACAGCACATGATTGTTAGACACGTTCATATTCCTAGCTGTTTTCTGATTGGTCAGTTGTTTAGTTTGATTGACACTACAGTAAGGTCCATTGTGTGTATTTATGTGATATTATTTTATTTATTCTTTCTTTATTCTGAAATACACTTTCAATACAATGTACTGGTTTCCAAAGTGGTTCAGTTTGACACACAAAAGTAACAACAATTTTCAAACATAACTTAACTAATAAATGTAAAACCTGTCTCTTATACACATCTAGATGTGTATAAGAGACAGTCTTTAAATCTTGTTTGTGAATAGTTGATGTTTGAATGTGTATTACCCAATTTATTGTCTACTATCTAAATTTTGAGTGTAAACAGACACAGTGATAAGAAATTCAAATTTGTTTTTAACTCCACAATTGGGGTTGTTGATCTTAGGACTATGATAGACCTGTAAATTGAAGTTTATTTAAAAGGAGCGTGCATGACTCCATTACCTGGAATATACAGTATGCAAATGATCTATCCTGGTTTTGATAGATTCCTGAAGGAAATATGGTAGAATTGAGTGATTTTTGGCTCAGGATTTGAAACCTGTCATCGATCTTTTATTTCTTGAGGAATAGGTATTGATTGTAGTGTATGGCAGTCACAGGCTGGTTGGTGTTTGGCTCAGCCATGGCTTGTGTGGGTTTGATTACTCTAGTCTGGAGTCTGTAGTACCAAGTTTTAACGTGATTTTTAGTGTTGATACCATGTACACTAGGCCTATGGTACTAGTTTTCATGCTCATGACAGTAGCCGCTCATCCTTTACAGCTTAAAATTTTTAGTATAATATAGTTCTTACAACTATATTAATTTTAATGGTTAATTAATTTATTAAGGTTTATATCTTTAGAGTTATGTACATATATGGTGCAATAAAATGTGTTCTTAACCAAGTTTTTGACACTAAAAAGTGTAAGTATACGATTGTTATATATGTATATGTATTACTGTATATATAATATATATAAATATATTATAGCATTTATTATTTAAGTAATGTTACCATAGTCACCTTAATCATTTATATTATTTTCATTGTAATACTAATGATCATATAGAGACCTTTTATTGATTGTAACTCATTGTTGTAGTTGTATGGCAAATTCATCAAGTAGTGTTGGCAATGTGTTTCTACAGTTTATTTTATTTGTACTTGAAAGGTCAGCAAGGATAATAACACTTCCCCAGTGTTTGCAACATGTACTCTACTCAGCAATGAACTATATGCTGCACCTGTAATATATATTATAATTATAGCTTTTATGTCACACTAGAAGAAAGATTAGTTTTTGTTAGAGTAGAAGCGAAAGATGTTATTATGAAAGTACAGGAGTTATCATATATTGCAATTAGTGTGGGTGCACTAACCATAAGATCCTTAGTTTAAAGTTGGAGAATAAATGGAACACCTGCGTTTTAAGAACATCATGCACTTACATTTTAAGTAGTATAACCTTGAATACATATGTACTGTAGGCTTAACCATTGTAGTTTGGTTGTCATTATGTTTTCACCTCTCAAATTGTATTGTCAATTTATTTAATTGCCATTAATAGTGTTGGCATAAGTCTAGGCACTGCTGGGATTTGTTGTTAGGGTAGTTGAATCAGAAAGGAAGTCTTGTTGAATTAGAGAGGATCCCTGATGGAATCAGGGTGGAGCCCTGGTTGAATCAAATTGAAGCAGTGGTGTATCGACAGGGGGAACACCTCCCCCCAAAAAATTCATGGTCCTCCCAAAAAATTCATGGTCCTTCCAAAAAAATAATTAATTAAAAATCACCTCAAATCACCTTATTTTGAGAGCTGGTGCCCCCTCATCTAATCATCAAGCCTTCAAGAGTGGAGCACTTGTTGAATCAGAGTGGAGCCCTGGTTGAGTATTCTAAATGGAATGAGAAATGAGAGCGTTGTTTACTTAATTTCATTGAATTCACAGAGCCTATTGTATGTGATCTATGAATTGTTGATGATTGGTCAGTAGTTGTATACATTTGTATCAACCGTAATCAACCTGTATTGTGTACTATTTATTCTACAAAACCTCAGATAGATTACTAGGACGTTATTTACATAGTCTGAAAATAGTGATTATTTAAAACCTTCGAAGCATTTTACATGTAGGCCTATTTGTGGATCAGATGGATGATTCCATTGCAGTTTTTGTTAATAGTTAGGAAAGGGTGCTGTAAAACATTCATCTTCAATTGATTGTGTAACAGCCTCTGTAGCTGTTAAATCTAAGAAATTCTTTGGTTGATTTTTTGCATACAGTATTTTCATTTATATTGATCTGTTTAGCACGTACTCATGTTGGAAAATTCAGGTTTTAGATTGCATTTTGAAGTTGATGGCTGATTAACGACAGGAATATAAAGCAATTGGAAGGGCTTTGATCTTTGAGCTATTGAGTGATTTATTTGACAGTGTATTAATGTTTTCCTACAGTTAAGATCGATTTTATATTATCATGAATGCCTCGGGGAGAATCGCTGAAATGTGATTAATGGTGGATTGGAATTTTCTTTAAAAAATAACAAAAATTGAGTCACGGAGACTTGATTAATGGTGGATTGGAATTGCCTGAAAAAAATAACAAAAATGGAGTTGACATCGCCAGGAAGCGAGGATGGAGAACGCAGTAATATATTTGAAGATTCATTTAGCCAATCTGAGGTCAAGAAGGATGAGGAATTAAGTGCAGTGTTACAAAATGAAGAAGCTCATGATGAAAACAAAAAATTCACATTTTATGCTAATGGACACTTACCTGTTGATGAAAGTGCATTGTTGTACTCAAGTGAGGATGAGTCTGAAATTGAACATATCCTGTCTGTGTCATCAAGTTGTTGCCATAGTCAACGAGAACTCGTGTTGAAAACTCAAGGTCAACTACAGAGGAGTGTTGAATTACTACAAACCTGTACCCAAGGACTAAGAGTGAGATGACTCCCAACTCTGTCAATATCTGTCCATTTATAATATGCTAATATAATGATAACGACAACAATGACGACAGCCATAGCGACGATAACCATGACGACAGAAGTAGTATTAGTACAGTAGTAATAATAACTATATTTCATACCACTAAAACCAATAATCTAAATCAATTAATTTAATGATTAATATTTTTATAATAATGCTAATTTAATGATAGCTACGACAATGACCGCGTCGTAGCGATGATGACTGCACAGATAACAAAAGTAGTAGTAGCAGTAGTAACTATATTTCATACCCTAAAAGCCACTGTTTTAATTAGGCAAATAAAATTGTGTTGTCAAAAGTATGAATAAACCAAGATCTGGTTATGGTAAACAGATGCCCTCCCCCCTCCCCCAAGGAGGACCGTGACATTATTGTATGGTGTTTGCAAGTGCAGTTTAATTAATTTGATACATTAAAATTTTAGCTTAGTGGTTTAAATTTTATCAACCAAAATATATAGGGTGAAAGATTGGAGCCATAACTTAATACAGTAAATTATAACAATAATTTTTTTAATTTTTTTTTTTTTTTAATTCTGACTTAACCTGATTTTCAATTGTCACTTTGCTTTGGCAACGCAACAATTTATCCTTATGAATATTTATAAATATTTATTTTAATTTTTATTTTATTTTTTATTTTATCCTGGTATATGGTAAAATACAAAAGCAGAACCAGTCTGAAATTATTGTAGTACAAAACATTCAAGATTACAAACAACAAAAAATTCAAATAGATTCCAAAACACCAAATTACAAACACCATCATCATCATTAATAAATATTAAAAATAATAAAAATACAATTCATTAACCTAATTGGTGGGAAGAATAACTTAAATCTTTTTTTTTTTTTCCATAAAGTGTGTGAGAGATTTGTAACAGGTGGTCTTGTACTTAATAATCTGTTGAGTACCCCACCTCTTAATTTTCCTCCATTAATTCAATCTATTTACAGGTATACATATGATTTGCTTGATTTTGTGCCAGATGTATCCTAATATATTTTATTAAATTTTCCATTATTTACAGGAAAAGACAAAAGAACTAGAAAAGTTAAAAGAGTTGGAGAAAGAAAAAGATGCAGAGATAAAAAGACTGAAAGGGGAACTGCAACAAAAGAAAGAAAGAGAACGAGAAGTGTTAAGCGACTACGAGAGGAATAATCGATCAATCCTGGTGGAGTTGAATGATGAATGCAAAAAAACTAGCAATTTACTAGGAACAACGTCAAAGAAGATTTTAGTAAGGTACGGCATGATGGATGAATCCACTCTAAGGTTTTATTGCAGGTTAGGGGAGAGGAAACAGGGGGAAGAAATGAGTTGAGAAAGGAAATGGGGGAGTAAGAAATAGAAGGGTATATATGTACAGTGAAAATTGTATGCATATAATTAGAATGCAGTTATGGTTTTGTGGTTAGGATGCTCACCTTTGATTCACAGGATCCTGGGTTTAAGTCTTATATTACTTCATTCTCTATGCCCTTGTGATAGGTCAAATTAACCAAGTTTTTTAACAAACCAGATTTTCCAGAATAATTATCCAGTACAAACAGTCTGCATAATAATCTACAGTACCTGCTAAAATAACCCAAGCCTCACATTAAGTTTTGCCATGCGAATCATGCCCTGTAAATGTAAACCAGGCAGTTTTTGTTTTCCCGCTGAGCAAAAAAGCTGAGTGGTGGTACGGTGCATTTTCAGATATATCATTTTGCAGATTGTCACTCAAAAATTTTACTTTTTTACTTACTTGTTACCTTGATACTAAAGACTCTCAAATCAGTGCCCCTCATACTTGCACTCTGATCATTGTTAATAGTAGGGGTGATATAGTTTTGGGTGGTTCAGAGATTAACAAATATTTGAGTAGCTTCCAGAAGAGTTAATAAATTTATTATTTATTTCCATAGTAGCAAATTTCAGAAGGGAACAGTAACTAATGGCAGGACATCATCAAGTGGGTCAGATGTTGAGATGACGGGTAAAATGCAGGTTTTGTCTGCGCTAGGCAACATGAAAGGTTGCAACGAAGATCTACGAAACAAATTCCAAGAATTAAAACAAAGCTTAGAGAAGCAGAAGCGCCTCAATGTAAAGGCCAGCAAAGTGCGGGTATGTATTTTAAAATTAGTCTTCGCTTTTTAATCAAATCTTATTTGTGTTTATCATCCTGAAATATGATTTGTGTTGTTGAATATCAAAACATTTTGTTTTTTAAAGGTATCTTAATTTTAAAGCAGTTTTGTGAAACCTGTTATAATAATACTGAATAATATAAAATGTTGTTTGTGAGTACTTATCACAATGGCTTGTTTCATTTGATTTTATCTGTAGGAAAAAGAGAAGAAAAGCAAAGACTCTTCGGGAAGTTCTTCTAGTTTACAAGCCATGAAGGAGCGACTAGAAATGGTATTTTTTTGTAATTTATATTGGTAATATTATCATCGCTGCTATGATTGTCATTTGGGAATAAGTTGGGCGAACACAAGAAGAACGCAAAGCGACCAGGTGTGTTTTAATGACATCTTCTCAGTCTGCCGTTGAAAATCGGCGAATGGCATCACAACATCGAGCGCTCTCAGACAGTGAAGATGGATTCGTCAGCTGACAGTCATACGATTTTCATATGTTGAAGTGTGTGCCCAGCCTTAAGCTTTGTCTACACTATCAAATTTCATCAAAAAAAGCGTCACATAAAATTTGATGGAACATAGAGTTGAACACGTTCAACTTTTTTTTTTATACAATTTGATGATATGTGATATGACGTCATCGTACCCATATATGGGCACATCACATTTTTTTGTCACATAAAGTTTGATAGTGTAGACAAGGCTTTACTGTAATACTTATAACTTTAAGGGTAAACATGTTTTTTCCTTAGGAACACAGTGAGGAAATGGAGTCTCTGCATCAAACTGTAATGAAATTGAAAGCGTCTGAATCAGCTTTACAAGGAAGACTTGTAGATAAAGACAGTGAGATGAGACAAATACAGAAAAGTATGGGCCTATGGAAGGAGGAAACTGCACTTAAAATGGCTAAGAAATTCGAAGAAGAATTAAACAAAGAGTTGGACATGTAAGAATCTTAATTTATGTTGCATTCCCATGCCCAGTCTTACTCTTTTCCCCAACCTCACTCTTATTCCTGACCATATTTTTGTTTTAACCCCACTCCCATTTCTAACTACACTTTTTCCCCAACCACACTCCCATCCCCCAAAACCTTCAGTAATTCTGATCCACAGTCTCACTTTCATCCCCATCCTTATTCCTGTCCTCAGCATCCCAACCTCTTTCCTGTCAACTACCACACCCTTATCCCCAGTATCGTTCTTGTTTCCAACTTCTCTTCTCCACCCAATGTTACTCACCTTTCACCTCATTCCTCACCCCAACCTCACTTCCCCCACCCTTCATGAGTAGTATGTTTAATGTCTGCTGTGATTGTTTCTGTCATAGCTTTTCCATATTTACTGTTCATATATATTTTATATGCCTTTATGTTTTTTTTAATTTTTTTTTATTTTAGGAGGATGCAGGATTCATTTGGACACCATACACCAGTTAGGAGATCTGCGAGCTCGGTACTGTCACCTCAAATATTAGTGCATAACTGTTTTTTAATAATTAATATATTGTATATTAAAGTAAATGCAAATATATGCCGTATTTATACTCTTACCTTTCATAACTATACAGGTAGTATATTTTCACTCACTTTATTAGTAACCAGTGGGCAATCATTGGATGACAATTCTCTTCAAAAAGTCTTAAGAATTGCAAAATTTTGAATAATTGCCCTGGGTCAATAAATGCATAATATGATAATGGTAATTTTGGATTAACACACAGAAATTCATGTATTTAAAGAATTTTATTCCCTTATTGTCTCTGTCTATTCTATAGGATAGAAGCGCAAGTCCTCCAACACAGGACGCAAGTACTGTTAAGCTACTTCGACATTTGCAGGAAAAAGTGAAGCTTCTACGTCAGGAGAACCTGTCCCTGAAACGTGGAATGTACAGCTCCAGTCACATGACAGCCGATGAGTTAGACACTTCTAGAGTGAGTGAATATGTGCTCAATGGAACATCTACATTTTTTCATGTGGAACTGGGCCCAAGTTTCTGCAATTGATGATCATCTTTTAGCTTTATAAGTACAGTAAATGTTTGGGGTGTTCTTGAAATTGCTGAGAGTTACAACAGGATGTGTGCCTATTAACAATGCCAGCAGGGGATTCGGAGGCTTAAGCCCCCATTTTACAGGTTAAATCTAAATGGACAGATCATGTCACTAAATAGTATTCACTTCCACTTCATACAGGAGATCTAGTTTCTGGTATCCGATATAAACATTTTTTTTTTCTTATTAAATTGAACATTCACTGTTGTTCTTATAGTACGTAGCTATAATTCATTTTTCTATCAATATAAAATTTAAATATATTATTTTATTTCATTTTATCTTAGGAACTGTTGAGGAAGGATCACAGCATCCCAAAGCGTTCCCATAGTTATGGAAAACTTCCATGAACATTAACCGATTTTGGAATTTAAAAGAGCAAACCTGTTACAAGTACCTAGCATTTCTCTAAAGAGCAGAAAGTTATATTAGCTTCCTTAACAATGATGATGATAACAAGCTACAAACTGGACATGTGTATGTATGTGTAATATATACACTTAACATTACAGATATATGCTACAGGTGTACTGCGCAATGATGATGAAAAACACTGTACGTAACTGAACTGGTAAAACCACCCGGAAATAGCTACTAAACAAGATAGGCGCTGGATTCAATATATTAATGGCAGATGAATAATAATGACTTATGTATTTTTATATATTATAAGCATACAACTTAATTACACCTTGATTGTGGTAAATATGCAATTAGAAATATCAGGTACTTCAGTATGTTACTTTTTATAATGAAATTTTTACTATATAAATGCAAGTAAAGGACACGGAATTGAGCCAAGTAGCCTTAATTAATTACTAACTAGCATTAATGACTAATTAATCTAAATGTCACATTGCAAATAGCTAGCACCTTGATTAGTAAATGGTTTGTAGAGACTTGTTACCATTTTTATGAATCATAAAAAAGGAGTACTGTATATTTATGATGTTATTTATATAATTTATATGTTTTTTGATTTATTGGTACGTACTGTACGAGATTCTGTGCATGAATACACAACAACACACAACAAAATGAGAAATAGGGCCTTCTTCCTACAGTGGAGTGAAATAAGCTACATATATATTTACGATGTATATAGATTATTATTATGTTACTAAAACCTACCTTAAGGGGACAAAAGAGAAATTATAGAACAATTAAAAAAATGACGTTAAAGGAAAAATAACACAAAAGATATTCCCTTTAATTCCAACTTGGTACATATTATTATTATTATTATTATTATTATTATTATTATTATTATTATTATTATTATTATTTTTAATATAATTTTTATTATTATGACTATTATTATTAATACAGTTTGCCCTCCAATTTGAGAATACTTTTAGGACCTGAACATTTTTTAGTGTTAGGCAGTTAGAGGGTTAGCTATGTCACATGTAAACCAGTTTGATAATTGTTATTTGGTACTTTGTAAAGGGGTGGTCACAAATTTAAATAATTGTTATCTTCTATATATGCTATTTGTTTAAAAGAGTACTTTGATAATATGTATATGATAATTATTTTTAATAAATAGTAACAATACAAATTACAATCAACTACCTTGTAATATTTCTTGATATAATGTTAGATTATTTGGATCATAATTTGCAACTAAATAAATGATTTTGTGATCTTCCTGCTTTCGCTGGCAGGCAATTATTAATTAGCGTCCAACAGTGAATGTGGACGATACCTTATCGTTTTTAGTTAATAATCAAATTCTTTGGTCATCTCTTTATTATGTCAGTTTTATACAAATCCAATACAATATTTTATATATATAGTAATATTCATAAATATTATATAATAGTAATTAAAGGTTTATTTGTATATTCTAATTCAGCATCACATAATTATTTTAATTGCAAATCTTATTCAAAATTGAGAAGACCATAACTTTGCTATTAATGGATAAATCTTAAAATAAAGGTAGAGAGGACGAACTTTGTTGTTGTGTTAATGTAAAACGTGAAGGAGAGACTCTAAATTGTCTTTCGGCAATTACACAGGAATCTACGAGTGTGGAAAATTGCCTCGACTGGTATTCAAAGCTAGGAATTTAATCTTATGGATGCCTTTTTAGAGCAGAAACATGCTTGGAGGAAAAATAATTTCATTAAAATAAGCATTTAATCAAATTTAATTGATTTTGTGTCACACCAGGTCTTTTTAGAGCAGAAAACATGCTTGGAGGAAAAGTAATTTCATTAAAATATGCATTATTGAATTCAATTGATTTTATGTTATACAAGGTCAATCATTGTTTTGACTTTTTATACCCATGTTGTTGCAATTTTTTATGACCGCCAGTTCAACAACCTGTGATTATATGTATATATATTTATATTTTTATAGGTATTTTTGATATAGATTTGCAATTAAACCTTCCAATGAAGTATTTTATTTAATGTATATTAGATTTATAATTGCATATCAATATACCTTGACCTCTCTTTACCTTCTCAATTTTAGTAGTTTTTTTCAAGATTATTCCCTTGGTAATTATTATTTCATAGCAGTAAAATATCAGCAATAGATAGAGAAGGAACATTTTACAAAGAGGGGTGGGTGGTAGAGAAACAGTTTGGAATATTTTATAATAAAGATATACCCCACCAGACTCCAGACCTACAAATGTTTTACTAGTAATTAGTGGAACACAAATACTTTATGTGGCGCTATTTGAGTGTGAGATGGAACTGCAAAAATGTATTTAGACGTCTATTTCGTGAATACTTACCTGGATAACCGACTAATTGCCATTGTTCCCAAAACAGAACACCCCTTCAAAAAAAAAATGGTCCGACCCAAGGCGCCACGTGCGAACCGTCTCCCTAACAAACGTCCTCATTCCCTTTTCGACGTTGTTCGAAGTCGGATACATCTAGCCTTTGAAAATAACTAGCAGGACTTTTCAAGCAATTCTGTTCTCCTTGTATTTAGACGTTTATGGTCAATTGAAAATGTTAACAAAAGCTGTTATGTTACTTATATATTTGTACATAATATGACACTGTTACCATCAGTACTTTAAAACAAACACCAATGTTGTCAATTTTCAGGTTTCTGAACTATCAAGTTGTTTTTTTTTCTTCGTTTTTATAAGTGAAATGACAATTTAATAAAAAGTACTACTCTGCAAATATTTATTTGCGAATCATGGAGATGAAATTTGCAGAAGTAATATTTATTGTTTTTAATATTAATGAATAATAATACTTTAAAACCATTTTAATAAAAAATGTTTCCAAAATATTAGCAATATTTTAAGTTAATTCTTGTATGGTGTTTGACAGGTTGATTATGGTCACTTGATAATATTTATGTAGTAAAATTGAACCAATTGGTTGTTAAAGAATTGTATACTAATAATGTCAGGAAATGATGAATTGACGAGTGCAATAGCAAGAATACTTCCATCAGATGGACTGTTTCATTTAATAAGTTGATTGGCATAGTCCGTCTTTCAACTTATAAAAATATTCTTTCTATTGCACAAATAACAATAGTCATTATTTGATTTATAATAAATCTAAAATATTAAACAGTGTATAGTGTTGGCATCATTTCCAATCGGTGTAATTTGTAGATAATTTTTACTCAGTGTACTTAATTTATGTATATTTATTCTAATAAGGTTGCTTTAATTATTTTATACAAAATTAATACTGTAAACCTTGAATAGAAGCCCATGGGCTTCTTTTTGAGATTTCTTTTGCAAACTAAATAGGGGCTTCATTTCGAGATGGGCTTCTTCTTGAGATTAACACGTTGGCTGCCAGCAATGAGTACAGTATACTCGTCCCGCAGGGTGTTGCTGAGGGCGCCAGGGACGAGGATGTTTGTCAAAATTGGGGTAACATTCTAGCATTTATTACTTCCTGGTTATACATTGTAGAACCACAGACTCAACGGTGTATGTATGTTTGTTGTGTTATGTTCACCTCACTCGTCCAGTTTAACATAAATACATACAACACATGCAAAAAGCGGACGAAATAACTTTTTACTTGGCATAGTCAATAAAAAGTGCTATAACAGTGCCGTTGACAAGTTTACTCTTCCTCTAATATTTTCCCGCCAATTTATTAGACACATCATTGATGATATACGACTAGGTAGAATTTCAAAAAGGTATGTTTGTACATGTAAACTTGTTTTGGCACTTTTTTTTTTTTTTTAAAGGCTCTGGCAGTCAACATGTTAAGCCTGTAGGGCTTCTATTTGAGGTTTTGCGGTTATTTTTGCACAATTCATTTATTGAGGTGCCCATATGCTTTTTATTTGTATTGTATTTACTTTAACTCATCTGAAAATGCCTGGATTTATAAGCACCTTATTGCCAAAGGATTTAAGGTACTATATGTTTAGATTACAGCTATCAGCATTAAAAAACAACCCTCCTATGTTTACAGTTTTTTCATTTGTTTTTCTATTGCAAATTTCATGCTGTTGACAAGTTTACTCTTCCTCTAATATTTTCCCGCCAATTTATTAGACACATCATTGATGATATACGACTAGGTAGAATTTCAAAAAGGTATGTTTGTACATGTAAACTTGTTTTGGCACATGGGAAGGAACCTTTAAAAAAAAAGGGTGTGGCAGTCAACATGTTAAGTCTGTAGGGCTTCTATTTGAGGTTTTGCAGTTATGTGTGCATAAATC
This sequence comes from Anneissia japonica, assembly GCF_011630105.1. Lineage (NCBI taxonomy): Eukaryota > Metazoa > Echinodermata > Crinoidea > Comatulida > Comatulidae > Anneissia > Anneissia japonica. Next base: position 770,167 of record NW_022752171.1, read on the forward strand.
ATTTATTGAGGTGCCCATATGCTTTTTATTTGTATTGTATTTACTTTAACTCATCTGAAAATGCCTGGATTTATAAGCACCTTATTGCTAAAGGATTTAAGGTACTATATGTTTAGATTACAGCTATCAGCATTAAAAAACAACCCTCCTATGTTTACAGTTTTTTCATTTGTTTTTCTATTGCAAATTTCATGCTGTTAATGATAATGAGGATGATGACGATAAGGATTGTAATGATGATGCTAATGACAATAATGATGACGATGATGATGTCAGAAGATATGATGATGATGTAAAATACAGAAAAATTTATAAATTAATTACCGGTAGGTCCAATCGTTGCACTAGCCTGGCAGTCCCCAATGCAATCCGGATAGCTCCCCAATAAGACCAACCAATCAGCATCAACGAAAGATGTCGGCGATGGGTGTAGCGATTACTTACTCGTTGTGAATTCTGTGAAATATTATTTTATTATTGCGGTTAGTGCTCGCCATATCGAATTTAATTGGCGTCCCATACTCCTCTAAATATAAGGCATGCTAGCTAAACTTCAATCTACTCGTTGGTGGCGCTGTCCATATTGAGAGAAAAAAAACAACGGAAAAGAAAATGGTATTTCCAGCTGAAGTTCTGTGACGAAATATTTATTTATGTGATTGCGCTAGAAGAAAAAGCACATTACTGTGTCATTTTATTAAGATCAATGCGGCTACGTTTATTTCATTTTAATTGCCTTTATGTCTATCTCGCGGATTATTATAAGGCTCGAAATTTGTGACACTTCCACAACAAAGCCTGGTCATATCGAGTTCACTGCCTCAGGTACGGAAGGGACCAGAGAGTTCTATTGTAAGGACTAGTGGCCTAGTAGGAGGAGGCCTAGGTGTAGCCCTATCATATATTATGCAGTCTTGGAGGTTAAGCTAGTATTTTAGTAGGAGTAGGCCTAGTCTGTTCTATAATATTAATAATAATTGGTCTAATGATGTCGGGTCGTCTCAACACTGGTTGTATTGCACCTGATCTGATTGGTTTCAGAGTGAGCTATTTGGTTTGCCCTCGCATGCCCTCACCACCATCATCACGGATGGGTGGTTCTGTCTAGTTTTGTTTCGGCAATTTTCTGCCTGGATCATTTTGAAAATTGTCATTTCAGCACATTGTGTTTCGCCACTGCACAGGTCATTCCTGCATAGTCTTCCTACCTCGAACGGATCAATTTGGCCTGTGTCATTTTGTTGGCATACATTATACATAGGTCTTTCCACGCGTGTTGCGTGAGACGGTCAAGTGTTAAAGTGACCTTGACCATGCACAGTTTACTTTTCATGTGCAAGTCCTTTTATTTTATGCTTGTGGTGGTGCACTTTGATCAAGTTGAGGGTTGCGCAGGCCATCGCCGTCGGAGATCAAGAGCACAGCATCGATCAATGGATGTACACGGTAGCACGTCAAAACTTTATTTAGCAGTGCTTCAAAAGTGTTTGTGAAAAATGAGTATTGCAAGTGTTTACACTCATGTGGTGGAAAACAATGAAACCCTCACTCATTTTTTTTTTTTTGTCAACATTGCTTGGTTCCTGCATATAAATTTGCCTAGTGGAAAGGCTAGTCCAGCTTGGAGTGACAGAGGTATCCCATGGAGTACATTTTCTACATCACCAGTTAAAATGTATGCAGATGATAAGAAGTACAGAATCGTTATCAAATCAGATGCAAATACTACAAGTCAGCTACACTACAAAGGGGATCTTGATAGTGTTTTAAAAAGGGAGTTTTGATTGGTTGATGAAAAATGTAAAGTAGTTGTGCATATTTTGTACTCAAACAAGTCCTTTTGCTATAATATAGATCAGGATGAAATTGGAGAAGTGGACAGCATGGGTAAAATCCATGACCTGACAAGATGTATGTTCCAACAGCTGTAAAATCACCTGGACTGATATTGAAGAAATTAAGATATGGACTTTAAAAGCAGTGGTGGTTCCAGAATTTGGTGAAGTCTCCCCGAAATCGAGACAGTGAAGCAAAATTTTCCCGGAATTATATAACCCATCTCCTGCAAATCCAGGTTCATGGAAAGGGGGTTTTCATAGGCCAAATTTAACTCAGAAGTTTTTCTTTAATAAACAAATTCATGATAAAATACTACAGCAGTAAACTGGTAAAAAAACCAGGTGGGCTGCAACCCAAAAACCTGCTGGTTGTAGCCCTCATTACTGTGCATGCTTGTGTGCAGATCATGTTTTAATGAAGAAATTGCTTTATCTAATATGTACAGGTTATCCCAAAATGGCAGAAAAAGAAAAAGTATCCATTAAAACCAGCAGTAATACATGCAAGCATAAGCGACAAGGTACGGTAGAAGATTTCCATGGTCGAAGGGAGACCAGTACAATTGAGCTTGAAACTCTTGTCAATGAAGGTATTTAATTTATTTCTCTTAGCTTCATCTACAGAACAAGCAAGCTGTATTTTTGTCCTGTAAATATTACTGCATGGGAAGCCATATTTATAACAAGATTACTTATTTCAGCTCTGTAACTTTTATTAAAAGTGTAAGTTCGAATATACTGTACATTTTTATTACCCATGTATGTACAGTAATTGTAAAATGTCATATAATAACAGGGTGGTCCTTAATAGTAACTTTGTAGGCATATAGCTTATAGGTCTATTGTTTAAATTGGTTTAATCACATTATTTATGAGAGCATTTTTAATTATTATAAATTGTGACTGTTATTATTATTATTAGTTGTAATTTATTATTAGGTCCCAAAAGCAACGACAAATCTGATGCACATGCAGTGAAAGAAACAAAGGACAAAGAAAAGAAATCCAAAATTTCAACCCAAAATTCCGAAACAAAAGATGAGGTCAAGGCGGAGCAATCAGGAAGTAAATCAGAGAGAACAACTATCACATCAATAGACAAGACCGGGAAAATTCATTTCTTTTCAGGAAACCCTAGTGTAGAAATAACCAAGGGAATCATTCATATATTTAAGGAGAAGTAAGTTTCATTCCAGAATGACTTTTACCTTGCGGTTATTCGCCTTATTTTTCTAGAAAAAATTCTGAGTGCATGAACAAAATATGTTATCATCTGACTTTCCCATGCATTTTCTGAACACTATCAAATGCTGCTGAACAATACACTGTTGGGCATTAAACTCTGTAAGCCACGGGTGTATATTTTCAAATGCCATGTTTTTAATTTATACATTGTAAACATCACCTCCCATAACTATCACTAAGTTTGAAAGCTGATGTAAGCATACACCATATTGAGCCTCGTATCAAACCTATCTTCATAGTACCTTCCAAATTTTTGCCTCATTTTCCCCCCCCAAAAAACAGCTTTAACCTACACATTAGGTTAACACACAGAATGACTTCATATGTCTGATATCTACCTTCTACTTGCTTTTGCTGTTCCCTACCACATCTACCATGCCATTATTTTGCATTATGTGTGTTTTTTTTTTTTTTTAAAGCCAGATGACATCTTTGACAGATGAAGTTCCAAGGAGTGAGATGATTTGCATGCTTGCTGTTCCAGCATCGCTTACGATACATGACATGGTCCAGTTTACAGCACCCTCAGCTGAAGGGATTGAGCTCTTGAGAATCATACGTGATGCCTCTCCCAACCAGTACATGGTGCTTGTGAAGTTTAAGAATGCTGTAAGTCATCATTGTTGTGATCTGCATCATTATCATCATCATCATCTTTATTTTAATCATCATTGTCATCATCTGGGGCTCCAGACCTTTGTCATGGTGACTGGGTAAAAACCTAGCATTATTCCACCACATACTAGTCTCTTGCAGTTTACCCAGTCAGTATATGATTATAGAAAATGTGCACACTTTCTATCTATCCTTGGACACAACAAAATATTGCTTACCAGTCTTTCATTTAACACAAATTTTATCTACATTATGAACTGTTATTATAATATGCTTTCTGTAGAGCTTAGCTGATGAGTTTTATTCTGAGTACAATGGAAAAGTGTTCAACTCCATCGAAAACCAGCAGTGTTACCTTGCATATGTTGCTAGAGTAGAGTTGATGAAGACTTCTGAGGTTAGTGGCCAAGCTGTACAGTATATGTCCATCATATTCAATTGCATGCATTTTGTTAGCAGCATTATCAAGATTCAAGATAAATAATTTCTCTCAAGTATTACAAAAGAAACACACAAGAAAATATCAATTAATATATATTTGGTTATAAACAAATAAATTATAAATAAATTAAATCAGTTAAACAGTTTCAGGCAGAGTAAGTCCTGGATTAATTCCGTAATTGTTATGACATTTTCTATTGCAGGGAGGTTACCTTGTAATGCCAGGGGTCACTGAACTCCCTGTGTGTCACATCTGTCTTGAGAGAATGGATGAAGCAGTGGATGGCATTATCACCATCCTGTGTAACCACTCATTCCATGGCAGCTGCCTCTACAAATGGGGTGATACCAGGTAACATGTTATATATTATATTAAATTGTCGTCATCATCATCTTCATTACCATCACCCATAAACATCATCATCACCATCATCCAAATATTCAACACCACCTAGTTATATTCATTATCATCATCCTCATCATTTCTACCATCAACATTTTTTTCATTATTATCTTCATGTCTATTGCTGTCTTTATTCTAAATACTACAATCATTATTGTCACTATTTTTATCTGTTATATCATCATCATCATCATTGTGCAGTATCATTATTATCAATATCACCATCATCATCATTGTATTATCATCCTCATTTTTTATCATCTTAAATAATTACCATCATATTTCTCAACTGTTATTGCAGATTTTTGATAATTATCTCTACATCTAACTTCTATCCATTCTCATTTTTACAGTTGCCCGGTTTGCCGCTACTCTCAAACTCCAGAAATGGTTGAAGATAATAAATGCTTTAGGTGTGGGGCACAGGAGGTAAACAAATTATATTTTTATATCAAAATTTCATATCCATATAGCATTCTATACCTAGAACGGTCCTTCCTTTTTAACTTATTACTAAACAACCATAACAAACCAAGTATCAACTTCAATTTGTATTCACAAACAACGTAGTCAAAGTTCTAACTACTGTACGACTGAGTCAAATCCTACAGTAGTTGTAGTTCACCTGAAGACGGCTGACAAACAACAACTATCAAACTAACCAATGAAAAGAGCTAATTTTAATAGCAGACAAAATTTCAGAGATCCGGTAATGCGGATGAACATTAAACTGTCGTCTGTCTTTCAAAAACATATTTCCTCATAATTCATAATAGACCATTTTTGTCGGCGCCATCTTTGTTGTTACGGTGAAGCTACATGACCGCAACGTGAGGAGATTTCGTGCAAATCAGGAACTGTTGCATGTGGCTAGCAAAACATGTTAACTTTGCCTTTTAGAAGCTAAACGTAATGTCCCTTTTCTTGAACACAGTAGAGATACAACAGACCTACTTATACAATCGTTTTTATTCATTTCACTTTATTGTAAGTTACAAAAAGCACGTTTTTGTGGGGTAAATATTTCAAGTCGGCGATTTAGCCTGACCGTAGGCTGGCTAAAAAAATCAGCCTGAGGAGGTATAATTTTAGTCGAGGTTCGCGTGATTTAGTTGTAGTGCTAGTCAAAGTTCATTTTAAGAATACGAAATGACGTAATACGAAGTGAGTAATTTATTGTTTTGTGCCATTTTCAGGTGAGATAGTCTGTTTAAACAATCTTAGATGTCTGCATGGCCGTACAAGCTACATGGTTCAGCCAGGTGAAACCAATAGGCTTGTGAAAGGATGTTTTTTGAGTTGGCAGGATGTGGATTCCAGGCAACGTGTTCTCGCCGGTATGCTTGAAAGATACACAAATGGTATAAAAGTTTAATCCACAAGGAATTATATATATATATATATATATATATATATATATATATATATATATATATATTTATGGGAGGAGTAAGGATATATAAAGTAGATATAAAGGGAGGTTATCCCTCAATATAAGCTTGATCTAAATCTAATTCCCTGTAATTTTTTTTTTCAGTATACCTATTTACTAACCAATCAACTTGAATCTCAAAAAGCATATTATGAGGAGAGAATATCAAGAATAGAACAAGAAGCATTATCACAGGTAATATTCAATAAATTATTTGATGAAACAGAGGTACTGTAGTGGGAAGGTGTTGTAGCCTTCTGGATGAGATGCTTGCCTTCCAATCCCAGGGTCCTGGGTTCATTTCCTGTCAGAGTTACAAGATTTTGTTTTCACTTGTATAACTCATACAGTTATTAGCATGTACACGGTTAGATGAAGTAAAATAAAAGATATTCAATTCATTATTTGATGAAATGTGAAGTGTTATCATTGGTAATACCCACTGTATCTGGTTATGTTGCCTGAGATGTGTATAAGAGACAGTATTATCTTCATCATGTATATTGCTGTCTTTATCCTAAATACTACAATCATTATTTTCACTATTTATATCTGTTATATCATCATCATTGTGCAGTATCATCATTATCAATATCACCATCATTATCATTGTATTATCATCCTCATTGTTTATCATCTTAAATATCACCATCATATTTCTCAACTGTTATTGCACATTTTTGATAATTATCTCTACATCTAACTTCTATCCATTCTCATTTTTACAGTTGCCCGGTTTGCCGCTACTCTCAAACTCCAGAAATGGTTGAAGATAATAAATGCTTTAGGTGTGGGGCTCAGGAGGTAAACAAATTATATTTTTATATCAAAATTTCATATCCATATAGCATTCTATACCTAGAACGGTCCTTACTTTTCAACTTATTACCAAACAACCATAACAAACCAAGTATCAACTTCAATTTGTATTCACAAACAACGCAGTCGAAGTTCTAACTACGACTAAATCAAGTCCTACAGTAGTTGTAGTTCAGCTGAAGATGGCTGACAAACAACTATCAAACTAACCAATGAAAAGAGCTAATTTTAATAGCAGACAAAATTTTAGAGATCCGGTAACATGCATGAATATTAAGTCGTCTGTCTTTCGAAAACATATTTTCTCATAATTCATAATAGACCATTATATGCCTAACTAATACTCTATAATAATAACTATATTAGTCATTAATATATAATGACAGAGAAATTGAGCTGTCACTGAAAATTTGCTTTCTTTGGAGAACTATTATAGTTGAGGTTGAGCGAGGGCAGCGCCATCTTTGTTGTTTTTACGGTGAAGCCGTAAATCAGAACTGTTGCATGTGGCTAGCAAAACATGTTAATTTTGCCTTTTGGAAGCTAAATGTAATGTCCCTTTTCTTGAACACAGTGGAGATACATCAGACCTACTTATACAATCGTTTTATTCATTTCACTTTATTGTAAGTTACAAAAAGCACGTTTTTAGTGGGGTAAATATTTCAAGTCGGCGATTTAGCCTGACTGTAGGCTGGCTAAAAAAATCAGCCTGAGGAGGTATAATTTTAGTCGAGGTTCGCGTGATTTAGTTGTAGTGCTAGTCGATTTTCATTTTAAGAATACAAAATGACGCAATTTAGAAGTTTTAGCTCGATCTACGATTGAAGTTCGTTTTAAGAATACTGTGGTTAATGTCATAAAATTTGGGTCACAAAAATGGTTTTTTCTTGGCCCTATACAGTACCTGTAAAATGTTAGTTTCTGCGGTATACTCATACACCTGTCAGGGCCTTGTGTTTTTGGTTTTTTTTTTTAAATGCAACCCTTTACCTAGAGTGGCTTCTTTGCAATGTATGGGGTGAACTCTAATGAAAACATATTAATTTTGATAGTAATATGGCATTTGTAAAATGTTATTATTATTATTATTATTATGTAACAGAGTCTGTGGATTTGCTTGGTGTGTGGTGTTGTTGGATGTGGACGGTACGTTGAAGCTCACGCCCATGAACATTTCAAGGAAACGCAGCATACATACGCATTACAAGTTGGTCAGAACAAAGTGTGGGATTATGCAGGCGGTAAGGCTGTTTGTATGTACGAATTGATAAGTATAGAAATACATCCCAAACCCCCCCCACATAAAGTCTCACCTACAGAAATACATGAACCTTCTCACCTATACAACCCCACTTTGTGTCATTTATATTTGAGAAAATATTTATATAGTAACATTTAATTTAGCAAGGAAAGATGAAATGCAAGTCATTATACATTATCTACTGCATATTATATGTAAGGGAAAATATTTCAAGTTGAAAGATTTTGTTGGCAGATAATTATGTACACCGTCTAATGCAGACAAAAGGAGATGGTAAAATGGTGGAATGGGATCATGAAGATGGAAGCAACAGGGAGGAGAAGTTGGATTCAATCACCTTGGAAGTAGGTTTTGTAGAATAGCTATACTGTCCTATACAATTCTTGAAAACTATTTTTTGGGATGTTATGTTAAAATTAGTGATGATTTAGAAAATGTGATAGCCTACATGAAGAAATGAAGCATGAGTATAAAAAGGTGGTGAATAAGAATATGTGTACAGAGAGGGGTAAATGAGCTGAATTATGGGAGGAGTAAGGATATATAAAGTAGATATAAAGGGAGGTTATCCCTCAATATAAGCTTGATCTAAATCTAATTCCCTGTAATTTTTTTTTTCAGTATACCTATTTACTAACCAATCAACTTGAATCTCAAAAAGCATATTATGAGGAGAGAATATCAAGAATAGAACAAGAAGCATTATCACAGGTAATATTCAATAAATTATTTGATGAAACAGAGGTACTGTAGTGGGAAGGTGTTGTAGCCTTCTGGATGAGATGCTTGCCTTCCAATCCCAGGGTCCTGGGTTCATTTCCTGTCAGAGTTACAAGATTTTGTTTTCACTTGTATAACTCATACAGTTATTAGCATGTACACGGTTAGATGAAGTAAAATAAAAGATATTCAATTCATTATTTGATGAAATGTGAAGTGTTATCATTGGTAATACCCACTGTATCTGGTTATGTTGCCTGTTTGTAAATGCACTTCAGTCTTGTTCTTTAATGTGTAACACAACATACATACAGTTTTGCATTGTATATATACAGTTTTGGATCGTTTAATTATTAACATCCTCAATCGAGTGCGGTTTAAATTGATAATATATTGTATTTACATGGAGATATACAGTATATATAAAATGCAGAGTATTGTTTTGGCTGAGAACCTTTGTAGTTGATGGAATGATAATTTCTCAATTTTATTTTATTTCTATTTTTCAGAGGTTAGAGTTAGAATCAAGATCCAAGAAAAAAGTAGAGGAATGTGAGAAATATGAAAACCGGGTACAGAATTTATTAAAAGAGAAAACAACATTAGAAAAGAAGATTAGTCAACTAAACAGCAAATTACAGAAGATAAATCAAAATTATATTGAGGAAAAAGAGGTAAAATTTATGATATCTGAAATGATATTTAGAAACATACCTTTTTAAATAAAATGAATAATAATAGGTGAAATATAGGTAAAGGTGGGAGAATAACCCATAACTTGCAGCGTCATTGTGCTAAATTGTGTATGGGCGCGATTCCTGACTACCTAGCAGCCGTAAAGAGGCGCTTCATGGTAGCTACATGTTCACATCATTCCTCGACAGGGGCTGAAATGAACCATAACATCGAGGTAACCCCCTACTCTTTGAAAAGATGCAATGGGTTCTTTAAAGTGCACAAGAACCAGATGTATACACTAGACCACCATTTTAAGTCCTTATCCTAAAAGCCTTGGTCTTACCAACCGAACCATGGACGAGGAGCGGCTGAAACTAGCGCCGATGTTAAGGCTGTAGCCAGCGGCGCCCCTGCCTTACCGCTCGGCCACTCGAATCACTACCAAAATTACCCCAATAGTCCAATGGAACAATCATCAAGTGACATTCTGTGGGTGTTTATGAAATTAGATGATTATCCAATATGTTATATTGAATTATCTAATAATTATCAGAAAAAGTTGAAAAAAAACCAAAAATGAAAGATTGTTTCCAGTTCACAATTATCAAATATAATATCCTAATTAGATGGTAATTTTTAGGTGGGCTTGCTGTAAACTTATAAAGCCTACAATTTAGCAACACTGAACAATTTTTAAAATCAACCAATCAGCTTTAGTTCTTATATAAGTACATGAAAACACATAGTATAATAATTTATTTTTATCTCCAAGTATTTAATATCTTATCATGTTTCATCAGTGTGTTTTGGCTTTACTTATTGCAGATGAACAAAGGTTTACGTTTAAATCAGAAAGTTTGGCAAGATAAAGTGTCAACTCTTGAATCATCAAGCAAAGCTGAGAGAGAAAAGTATCAGAAGGTTGGTAGTGTGCCCACCTTGTGTCTGTTGAATAGCCGAGCAGTTGGCCTAGCGGTTAAGGCAGAGGCACTGCAACTTATAGCCATAATATCGGCGCTGGTTTGAACGGCACGTTGCCTATGGTTCTGTTTGCGGAACAAGTGTTCTCGTATAAGGACTATAAAAACTGTATACCAAGTGTACACACTTGGCTTTTGTGCACTTAAAAGAACCCAGTACATATTTCGAAACGACTAAAGGGTTACCCTGGTATATTGGTCCATACAGCCCCTGTGGCCTTGCGGGTATGGATTTTATGATCCTTTGCATGAGGTACCTTTGTAAACATAAATTCTAGGTGGGTTGAGTATGCTTAGTTGACTATAAAGACAATAAATATTCCCCAGCCCAATTTGAACCTAAGACCTTTTGATTAACATTTGATTAAAATCTAGGTAAATAAAATAATCTGAATGATAGGGCTACAAAGCTGTGTGAATATACTCCCTATGAAATTATGCAAATTAATGTAATGTATGGTATGATTATAATGATAATGATAGAAATATTAGTTTTTGCAACATTGTTTGTTAACTTCATATCTATATATAAGAAAAAAAGAAAACATAATTCAGTTTCCTTTCAACAAAAAATTATTGCTGTTACTTAACTACTGATTACCAAATACATGTTGTTTGTTACAGGAGGTGGCTGATTTGCAGGAGCAGTTAAGAGATGTGATGTTTTTTTTAGAAGCACAAGATAAAATAAAGCAAAGTCCGGCTGGCATCCGCCAAGAGATTCAAGATGGACAGATCCTGGTTGGCTCAGCGTCGGGGACATCAGATTCAAAACCAACTCAGAAGCGTGGGAAGAAGAAGAAATGATCACAAAATTGTAAGAATAATGATGTTAATAGTAGTGATAGTTACAATAGTATTAAACCTTTCATTTGCATACACAAGTTCTTTGACTGGTAACATACACTGTATGCCTGAATTTGGCAAAAAAAAAATTCCGTCCCATGTTTTTAGTATAGGACAATTACACTTCATTTAAAGTTTTAACAGAAAGTAATTAAAGCTCATAATTCTGTTATTTTCATTCATTAACAGAACACCGAGAGAACAGACTGGTTGAATTCTTATTAGTGACAAGAAGGCGGAAATGGAGCCATTGTAGATGTGGAGTGAAGACAAAATGCTGTCATCCTTGAATTTAACTGACCTCGTACCCTCAGCTCCAATAGGAACTAAATATTCATTGGGTGGAGAAACTCAAAAAGATGCAAGCTAAAAGATCTCTGTGGCTTTTTATATAGTGCCTATGCTGAAATTTTGAGTCAGGATTGTGGTGCATGGCCAGAGTGGATAACTTCATTGTTAACATCATAAAGATCACTATATATTTGGTACGGAAATCCCATTCAATCAAAAAACTATCCTATGGTAAATTTTTAAGCATAAAATTATATACTGCAAATATTTGTATGTACATTCATTTTCTATTTTAAATGATAGGTAAATAATTTTACTCAATATATAGCTTTGCTCCCCTTTGAAATGTTTAGAAACAACTGGGTAAACTATAAACCCTTAACTTTACCCAAGCAAACGTCATTTGAAGAAGATATCTGTGATTTTTTTAGTGAATAACATTTGTCTGTCGGAGAGATAAGAACAGCAGTTGTGGTTTTAATTCCTCCTTGTGCATATTAACTATTTTTACTTACCTTTTCCCAAGTGTGTAACTAGGTGCTTAGTAAACCGTGGTTTTCTTAAAATTGCTACAGTGTTCTCAGTGTAATTTCTCAGTCACCGACGCAATCAGGATTAATAATTCGTATTAAGGGAATTTACGCCCACAAACCTTCTAGTTATTAATATTTTGGTTATAATAGAAAATATTTATTTTTTGGTGACGTCACACTCACAATATACTGTAGTGAGCATGCATATGTCATAAGCTAGATTAAGTCACCTTTTCCTGGTAAGGCAAACTTTCCCGGCATGCTTTTCCCATGGATAAACAAACACCACTGCTTTGCACATGGATGCCTTGCCTAGCTAGGGCTACAAGAGCCGCATTGTTAGCATTGTATAATACTTAAACAAGGTACGTCTCCAACTGAATTATTCTTAGTTACTTTTTTTTTCTTATTTTAATTTTTTTCTTTTGAAAGTATACTTTCTATCACATATAATTGCACTGTCTACTTAGGCCTGGGCCTAGTCTTATTAATCTTCATCGTCCCCTGCTACACAGTACATAAGTAGGCTAGCCCCCCCCCCATATAGTACAGACGTTTGCTAGGCAACAGAACATGATTGCACCCTCCTTCCCAGGTGTTCATGTAACATTTGCATATTGTTAGCTAACCAGTTGTGTGTATTGCTTTGTGAAAATGGGTACCGTGGCGTTCTCATTTTCACAAAGCATTTGCATCCCCTCTTGGAAAGACAGAACTTCGAAATAATTGTCTCCATATCTCTGCTAATTTATCACCGTAATTTAGCTTACACTTATGCATGGAGGAAGCACTTAAAATTTACAATAATCATTTCACTACCTGACCCATTTTATGTGAATTGTATTTTTTGAGACGAATAAATGAAATGAAACCCCGAACTTTATTCATGCATTACATAAGTAGTTTCATCTTGCTGTACTCCAACGTCAGTGGCGCATGGTAATAACCAACTGACTGCAGACCATTTCCGGTCACACATTACTCTCCATAACGCAGCACCCCCTAAGTTCCGTCACCTCTGGGTTGCAATGACCAGTGGTAATAGTGGCCATTTGGGAGGGACCCAAGTAAATATCAGTCATGCAACTAAACTAGCGGCACTGGGCCTTTGCTCTGTGTTGGGTCCCGAGTGGAATTCAAGGAAGCCCCTCGTGCTCCACAGTTAGGCCAAATAAAAAAAATGATTGTGTTTGCCTCGCCCGATCGACCCAAATTTTACAAAATTCAGGGTCGGCATTAAATTAAAGTAAATCACCTTTATGTTTGTGAAATAAAAATGCTGACAGTTTTATGTGTGCTTCCTATTACTAATTGATTGTAAATTAGACTAGTATTTCCACTCACAATAGTGTAGTCTCAATTACTTGCACAAAAGTGCACTTCAAAAAGGAGAAAAAGAAAATAAAAACATTTTGATTGATTTTAAAATTACAGTACTGTACTGTACTTGCAGAGACTACATTATGAGTAAATGTTTTAAGTTTATTTTATTTGTTTTTCATGGTTCATGGTTTTTTTTTTTTGTGACTACAAGGAACAATAATTTTTTTTCATGAGCTTACAGTATATGGCTGGAATAGCTTTGGACTAGAATAGGGGCCAAGGCCTAGCCTATTTTGGTGCATGGTATGCGATGCAGATCCAAAATTGTTGTATTATTTGTGTATTTTCTACTTTTTAAGCGTAAACACATTTTTGGTTTAAACAAAAAAAAAGTTTTCCTACCCATTTTTTGGGATTTTCCCAAAACGTGGCCAACACAATTTTTTTTTTTTTTTTTTTGCCTTATCGGGTGTATTTTAATTAGATGCATGTTAATTATGGATGAAAATTGACGATGTTCGATTGTGAAGGTCTCCCTAAAACTGTGGTTTTGTGGTCTTTTGCATCTTTGGTCTTTAGTTAGAAGGAATATTATTTGAGATGGTCTGTAATGTGGGGTGGGGGGGGGGTTCCTTAATTAAAGGGAGACCTGTAATTATTTGAAGATAATGTAACAATGACTACAGCCTGTATGCATGTTTCTGACTCAACTATAGCTGTATATTAATGTACTGGTATTAAAAAGTAACAAAAGTTTTAATATAGATCTCATTTAGTTTAGTTGATAAACATGATTTATACACACGTAGTGTTTTCAGGAGGCACCAGAGATTCTCCAAAAAAGAGTTCAACGTTCTCAGCTCCTTTATCGTTAGAGCTGATGTGAGCTAATTTTTAGGCACCTGTATATTCGCGTTCTGTAAAAGCAGTGTACGCCAACAAATTCTTCTCCAATGCAGGGGGCCCGGGGTTCTCCTTCTCCGCACTGATGCTGACACTGTCACTATATTTGTTGGATGTCATAATACAATGTGTTTGCAATCACGATATATGCCTATGTTCTATTTATAGAAGCAATATTATATACTTTTCAAGCCCGTATCCAGGGGGGTTGGTTCGTTGGGTTCGAACGAACCCCCTTTTCATGAAGTGCCCTTTCAACAAAGGCTGGCTAGCCTACACTTTAGGCCTAGCCTAGAGCCTATCATCATTAAAAGTCCTACTTTAATACCCGATTGTTAGGCCTACCTAGTAACATAAAAAATTCAGGCCCCGAACCCTTGACTCAGACATACCGGGATGGTGTCCGGCGGGGGATAGTTTCACCTGTGTGTATATATATATATGATTATAATACGCTACAACCAACCATACAAATTTGTCCCGGTTCTTTTTGTTACTGATTGTCTAGTAAGTGAGTATAGTATGTTACAACTTCCGAAGTGCTATATAAATAAAGAATAAACCATACTGGATTCTTTGGAGTTTGTAACATGCTGCTGTTGTTAAATTACCAATACTGTAGTACTAAAGTAGTAGTTTTTTTATTTTTTTATTTTTTTTTCCCAACTCAAAAAATTACCTCTTTAATATATACATTTTTTTTAATGTTTGGCCTCTCAAATCAATTAAATAACACCTGTAAATGCTTAGAATGCTGGACCCCCACCGGGGTTTTGGCCCTGGACCCCCGGAGGCCCTTGGCGGCCCCCCTGGCCCCAGCCAATGGTGCTCGCAAGTGCCCTTTCAGTATCAAAAAGAACCCCCCTACCAAAATCCTGGCTACGGGCTTGCTTTTGTTAAAGTTGCAATATGTATACTTTTTTTAAAGCCACCATGGTCCAAGACCGATAGACCAATATGCTCTTGTGTAGTAATATAGCATGGAATGGTGTCAAATAAATTATGGATAACATTATTGTTGATGTGAGTTTTTGAAGTCAATAACTGATTTGTTTCTTTGAATGATCTACCGGTACCTATATATAATTAATATTTGGGGGTTTTTTTTTAATTTTATTTTTTACACAGTATCTTTAATAAAGTCCCCACTCACCAATGCTCCCAAATAACTGATCACCAATATTAAATTGTTATTAAATTAATATTATTATTAACATGCAAAATTCTTCTAAGTAAACCAATGGAAATACGTACTACTTGTCGATTTGATTCGTTGGTTTCGTTGTTGATCTTCATTAGATAAGGACTGGGTTTGTTAACGACAAAAACAATTAAAAAAAAAAAAAACGACAAACAGATACACTCTAGTTCTATAGAAATAAGTGCGATGTATATAAACGGATTTTTTATATTGTTTCTGTCGATAAATTATATAATAATGAACATGAATTTATTCCCATGATGTAGGCCTTAATGGGAATAAATTTTATGACATTTTTTTTTTAAATATTCATGCCAGTGATCATATATACGGTAATTTAATGACAGAAAAAATATAAAAAACGTTTATCAACATTAGTGTTCCCACATGGCATTGACTTTATTCTACAGAACTAGTAACCATAGTACCGTAAAGCCGGGCACTAACTGCGTACGACTGTCGCGTTTGTAGGGGGTAACTGTGTATAGTCAGGGGCGAGTTTGTAGGGGGTAACTGTGTATAGTCAGGGGAGAGGTTGTAGGGGGTAACTGTGTATAGTCAGGGGAGAGTTTGTAGGGGACGAGATTGCAAGGGGAAAGTATGTAGGGGACGAGATTGCAAGGGGAAAGTTTGCTAGGGGGCGGGGCACATAAGACGGGCCTCTGGAGATCGGGGCCATGGTTCAACGAACCGCTTGCCTGCGGTAGTTAAGCCACTAGTTAGTAACGTCACTGCATTTCCCTTCTTTCTCTTTACTCCGACGTTTGAATCGGTTTCAGTTAACAAAGACATGAACAAATTTCAATTGTGCGTATTACATTTTTATTGAAACTCAAAAACGCCAGCCTCTTAGGCTATGTTCAGACAAAACGAGTTACGCTAGCGTAACGTTAATTGAGTGGTATGAACGTACTGGCGTACGATAGATTCCAAATTAGCGTAGGGGCCTACGCCACTGAGTTATGACAGTTATGCAGTAATGATTCGGATTCGGTGTGAATCTATCTTAATTAAGATGAAATTAACAGTTGATGATCTTCACTCATAGTGGCCATCATGATCTGATCAAAATGGTCACTTGATGCAACTCATAGTAATGTTATTGTTGCTACTCAGAAATATTAGTCCATTAGGAAACAAGATTTCTAGAGGCAAATTTCCGTATTATAAAACGTTTTTAAATAATAAAAGTAATAATAATTAGTGCAATAATATAAATGAATGTATTTAATACTAAATATTATGGTGCAACAAACATATCGTATCATCAAATCATTTTGGAGGATTTATTTTCCAATAGGAATCTCGCATACGTATGGCAACTTTTTGTCGCAACGGAGGTCATTCCAGGTCAGGTAATTACCATTCCTTTTCCATTGGTGAACACAATTTTCCTTTCCTACTACACGGTTATTGGGTTCACCGCCGGGTAGCCATCTCTTGTACCTGTATGGTGATTTGTCCGACCAACGCCAAGTACTGCCCGACCTCCTCAAACCAATCCAGTATGTGTATCCATCTGCATCGGGATTATTGTTATAAGTTTTCCAAAGCGTGAAAACAAATTTGTTTTCTTCTTCACTTCCGATGGAGACGAGATTACCATATGAGTTTTCGCAGGAGGAGCAATCCTTACTTGCCTCATCCCAAGTCTTTAAAGATGCGTAGAATCGATAGCACTTATTTCCATTTTGAACCCAAAATTTTGGACATTTTGGACATTGAGAGCCATCAGAAGGGCTTGCAGCCACCGCAATGATGATACCAAGTAGCAATACCTATCAATAGAAATATAGAACATATAATACTAAATGAAAACTTCTTAAATTATACTGATTATTATACCTATTACCCAGTTTGTAGTCCCTGTTGGGAATTTAATGTAATGTAGATAGATTTAAATAGCGCACCGAAACGGTCTCAATGTCCTCGAGATGTGGACTACAGTAGGCCTATATACCGTAGCTCTTACAGTAACTTGCTTCTCCCCTAAGGGTCTCTTCATGTCTGAGCTACCCGGTAGCGTATACCAGCTACTCTCGTCAGTCCACAACAGGGGTATCCCACTGATCTGGGGTAGCATGGGTTCCAGGCCCTAAATTTTGGTTAATCACTCTTTATTGCGATTATTGCGCGCCATACCTAATTTATTTGGTGTCCCATACTCGATTTCTTTTTTTCGGATTATAATTATTCTCAAAATTAACTAGCTTGTTGGTGGCGCTGTCCAGAATGATAAAAAGCAATACTAATAAGGGACTTGTGTAGAGTAAAATTCCCTGGTTCCCTGGTTCTTTTAAGTGCACACGAGCCATATTGTGTAAATTGGGCCTACAGTTTAATTACAGTCCTTATCCGAAAAGATTTGTTATGCAATCTCTAAACCGTCTTGTTAATGATATAAAATATAAATTGTATAAGAGGAATCTGCTAATATAAAAAAAAAATGCTGCTCCGCCCCAGTGGAGGGAGCGAGCCAGCAGCGGTTAGTAGGAAAATTCCCACCCCTATTGGTAAACTTAGTTTGGACCACCACCGACGCCCACTACGAGATCGTCGGACTAAACACATTAATTTGCTGATCTAAATAATCTGATGTATTTGAATTGAAAACGTTTTCTGATAAGATCATTTGCAATGACATCAAAGAAACAAGCTTCGTGTGACAATTAATAATCCTTTGCTTTATCCAAAATATATGTTCTTGTTCGGTTGCTCTTTAGTATAAAGAAATGATTTCTCTCTTGGAAGAACACCTTTGGTGAATGGATATTAAAATGTATTCGGCTTTTCCTGTACATACAAGCTGGAAAGTCATTGTTTTTTCTGATTTTTTATCGGTTAAACTTTCTTTTTTTTATTCTGGCCCTATGGGGCTTCCCGGGTTTGCAAAAAAGCCCGGTTGTTTTGTCCTGATTTTTTTTTTTTTTTTTTGGGGTCCACGCAAGTTTTTTTTTTTTTTTGGGGGTCCGCGCAAGGCGCTGACCCCAGAGCCTTTACTGTTCTAGTTACCAAAACTTTAAAAGCGCTCAGCGTCGCCAGTTTTGAACGGACGTGTAGCAAATTTTGTACATTGTACACATAAACTATAGGTGATTTCCAACAAAGGTTCATCGCCCCGTTTTAAAGTTGAACCCCAGGGTTCTTCATCTACTAAACGAATCAAAGACCGAGATAATCCATTTTGTTTCCAAATTCTCAAACTATAGTCCCATAAGCACTGTTATGATTGGTTCTACTGCTATTGATGTCAAGGCAGAAGTCAGGAACCTGGGTGCTGTATTCGATTCATCAATGCAAATTAAGCAACACATTAAAAACATCTGTAAAGCATCATATTCAGGAATCAGGAAAATAGGCAGCATTAGAAAGTACCTTGATAGAAGAACAACAGTCAGACTGGTACATGCCTTCATTACCTCACGCCTGGATTGGTGTAACAGTCTCTTGTATGGATTACCTAGGTCTGAAATTGCTAAACTACAGCGGATACAGAACACAGCAGCTCGCATTGTAACACGCAGTAAACCATTTGCTCACATAACCCCAATCCTCAATGACATTCACTGGCTGCCCATTGAGAAGAGGCTTATCTTCAAGATACTGCTCACCACTTTCAAAGCTCTTCAATCAACAACTCCTGCTTACATTACACAACTGGTCAACCCTCACCACTCAGTTCGCATTCTTAGGTCATCATCTCAACTCAGACTGCAAAATCTGAGAACATCAACATCTACATATGGTGATAAAAGGTTCTCTGTTGCTTCGGCACAACTTTGGAACACGCTACCTTGCGATATTAGTTTTCTTCCTTTAAGTGTGCTTTGAAGACGCACCTTTTTGGTGCACTCTAATTTTTTATATTTAGTTTTTGTCATAGACAGCTAGATAACCACACCATTATGGTATGCTGTAATTAATGTACTGGCCGGTCTTGCACCTTAAATTGCCATTGAACGGTGCGGTGGTGATGGTTTTTCACTTTCTTGGCGGTCTTGGTTAGTTTTAGGTTATTTCGTGTTTTAGTTTTTTGGGGTTTTTTTTTTCTTCTATTTTTCTGTTTATGTGAAGCGCATAGAAGCTCCGGCATTATGCGCTATATAAATAAAACATTATTATTATTATTATTCTCCCTACACCTACAAAACAAAACAAGAGTTTCAGCAAAGGATCGGACTGTACATTACTGCCATTACCACTAATAGGACACGTCGCATGGGTGGCGCGGTCGGTTCTAAAGAAGTTAAGGTTGTGAGTTTGAATTGCGTCTTGTACTTCTTTTTTTTTTTCAATTTCATTTTTAAGAAAAATTTTTTTTTTCAATTTTAAGATATTTTAATTCTGTACAAATGTATATTCTAAATATTTTTTTTTTACTACAGATGAACATTCTAATTATTTAGAAATTTCTTTCTTATTAGCTCTTCAAAAACACCTGAGGAACGCTCGGACCGGTGAAAGGTCGCTATTGTTTCGTTGTGAAAGTAGGGGGGGGGGGTGGTTTTTCCGCACTGGAAAAATTTAACTACTGTAAAATCTAACTGTTGTCCACCCATCTTTTATAACACATCTCAATTTTGTAAATAGTTTTATTTAATGCCAGGGAGCCTTAATCAGTTATAAAAACTGCTTTTCACAGGGTACTCAACCAACATAAATACAATACATACCGTAAGAAATCGTTCAAACACAAGAGAAACGCACATGTTATACAAATTTAAATATCAATAAATCAAAATCAGCATACAATTGAATTATAACGGTTAAACTGCTTAAAAATATAGAGTTATTAGTGCATAAAAACTTATTTTTATTATTATTATAAATATATAAACCCATTGTTTTACAAAATAAGATCCTTCTTTGTTCATAAAAAAACACTAAATTATGCGGACCCATTTTAATAGTTGGAGATATTTTC
>NW_022752171.1:791066-797351 GCF_011630105.1 Anneissia japonica
TTTCTACATTTTGTCAGTGATATTAATTCTAGCACTAATTACTTGATCTTCAATTCTTTTTTCACAAAATGTCAGATAATACCAAATAGTTGTTTATTATTAAGAAATGATGCAAATGACTTAAATGACATTTTCAAGAAAAATCTCTAACAGGAATCTGTAGTCCATTTTACTGAAATTATCAACTGGTCTGATAAATTATTTAGTAATATATTCAGACAGGATCCATATACGGTACACTCAATGCCATAGCCAGCTATCGGGATTCGAACCACAGACCTTCCGACTACGGATACTCTACCAACTGAGCAAGTGGTATACACTCTTGGATTTTCCCATTTAAACAAGTTTTTTTTAAAGGTTTTACCTAATAAACGTAACAATGAATAAAATTACTTTAAAGTAACTCTCGTTTTCTCTAATATTTATTATCACCTTCAATTAACACCAGTAGAGTTTAATAATTTGAATTAAGAATAATAGTGGTAGTAGAGTCAAAGGTAAAACATGGCATTTCGGTCATTGAGCAATTGTTACAATGAGGGAGATACATATATGTATGTTTTGAATAATTTGAAAACCATCTCCAATTTGCATATTTAAGCTAATTTTCATGTAAACTAAGGTGATTTCTAGAATTTTATTGTTTTGGAAATCCTGCAAAATAAAGTCATAGCTCAAATATCACCTTTACGGTCACTCTTGGAGAAAATGTTAATTAATAATAATAAAGCAAATAGAAATGTGTATTTAAAAAAGGAAGTAATTCTGTACGACCAGTGGTTGTCAGGACTGTATCTCATCCCTAATTTGCATATTAACTAAGGTGTAATTTCTGGATTTTACCCACCCTGCATTTGTGTATTTTTTTCTATTAATAATTAAAATTATTGTTTGCAATTTGTTCCAATTTAAATGCTAGATTTTATGGACTTCATTAAATCATTAATTGCATAAATTAAATATAGGTCTATGCTAAAAATATAATTATAATGGCGGCCATTTTAGGTTTGAATTTTGCAAATTTGAAGTTAAATATTATTTTAACTTTTATTGTCACTATGAAAGAATATTCAATATATCAGCATTCTTTAATGTCATAAACCTACAGTTATTGGTTATAAAATGTTTAAACTACCGCAGTTCAAGCGGTTCATTAAACCGGGGCCGCCGATTTCCGGGGGTCCCGCTCTTTAAGGGCACCGTCCCCTTTAAAAATCTAATAAAGCGATGCATATTTTCAAAAAATCTGGATTGAAAGTATTTTATCTTTATATATGCTGCACATTGTAGTTAAAAATAAAGTTAAAATAATCAATTATAAAGACATACAGTAACTTCGTGAGGTTCAGTGAACCGGGGCCCCCGTTGTTTGGGGACCTTAGGACAAACTTCTCTGGTGGGGTTCAAATTGTACTTTTACACCACAGTGCTAGGTATTGGCATCAAAATAACTATAATCTAAAATCAATATTTTTGGTTTGAAGACGACTACCTCGTCATGGTGGCGTACGACGGGTGGAGGATGACCTCGTCGTGGCGTCGTACGACGGAGCCGGAGGAGGCCGGAGGCCCCTGGGCAGGGGCCCTTTTGGGGCCCCAAGACGCTGATGGGGGTGTGGTGTTTTTAGCGGCCTAGGACGTATTTTAATGCCGTTGTTACACGGAGACGGAGTTACACAACCACAGAGATCTAATTATTATGAGTGATGTACCATAGAAAAAAAATAAAGAAACACTTTCTTTATCACTAGATGGCCTAGATGGCCATCACTAGGTGGCCGGAAATTACACAAAATTCTTCATCATCACCAACATTATAGTCAAAATGAAGCGCCAACGAATCTCATGATCTTTCATCAGCTATTTTTGGCAACCATATAGATCTAATTTGTGATGTACGGTACCATAGAAAATACAACTTAAAAACATGTCTTTGATGTATTTACTTTACCTACTTCAAAACTGTGAGTTCACACGCATCTCAGCCACACCACAGTTGTGGCAGAGGTGGTAACATTTGGGGAAATTGTACCTCTAGATTGCCGGGTATGACACTCTTATATGTAAAATTCATTATTATCGATCTAATTAATCGCTGTGATGTACCATAGAAAATAAAATTTAATTGTCGTTGATGCATTTACTTTACCTACTTCATGTGCCGAAAACCAATTTTTTCTTTGCACGCTTTTTCTCATACTTCTAAAATTATAATAAAGGCACGCGCACTCGAATCGTGTATTTTTTATTTTATTTTTATTTCAAAAATGTTTAAAGTGGGTGACCCTTTCCAGCGTAGCTGATATGTAAGGGGTCCACTTTGACATCTCAAAGACGATACAGAAAAAAGAGAAATAAACGGTAATTACATAAAAATCAAGAATTAACAGATTTATAATATTTATACATAGTTAAAAATATGTCAGTTATATATATGATAGGTAATTCAGATGTTTGTAGGCAGAGTATATACCGGTATCTTGCTATAAAATAAGATGTACTCTGGCTGTAGGCCTACCACGCTCTTTCGTTAAAACCAGTCATTTATGCAGTTTATTTCAACAATTTTCAGGCATATCTTCTTGATTCCCGAAAAGTGAGGGGGACCAACCCTTTCCCCTTTAAAATATGTTGGGGGGGGGGAGGACGTGTTCCCCTTCCCCAGTGATCTACGCCCATGGGTCCAAGAAGAGTCCACTTTATCTCAGCCCCAAGGAGGAGTATCCATATTGTACCCTGTATATTCATAACACAGTTTAATTTAATTAAGCCTACATTTTTTAAATGTAATTTACAGCATCTGTCAACTCCTGTACATATAATAGGCTCGCATATATTCATTGTTATTCATATTGCATTATATTATATAACTATGTTCGTGTTTCTTGCATTTTATTTATTCATGGAGGAGTATGCATTATATAATGTGTTCGTGTTTTTTGCACTTGAGGAGGAATGAGCATCTCATTTCGTCTAGTTATGGAATTTTGAACAATTTATTTTCTATCATTTTCGCAATACACTGTCTTCTTCACATTATTTTAAAAACTAATTGTGATTTGTTTATTATTTGTCCAGATATAGCATTATTAGCCTGTGGAATGACTGTATTCTCGAATCAGGGCCTCTTGGAACCTAGTTACGCCACTGAGAAAATGCAGTGGCGGATTCAAGGGGGTCCCAGTCGGCCCAGCACACCCCCACCCACCCCACACCCACTCTACATTTTTAAAAAGTAAATAATAACCATAATAACTTAGGCCTAATAACTTACAATAACTTTTATTAAACAATGACATGGAAACAGTTGTAACAAGAGGAAAGAAAAAAATAGGCATTGTCAGGATCAGAATTAGAAGGTAGGCCATAGTGACCCTTGATACTTAAAAATGTTATCAATTTTTACAATTCTATTATGTTTTTCGGTTTTGTATCTCTCTGTTTTTAAATGTTTTTAATGTATTCTCATGTAATTCAGGGTTAATGCTGCCATTTGAGATCGAATAAAATTGAAATTGAAATTGAAATGTCATAGAATAGATTTTCTTAAATGAAAGGAAGTGGAAATCAATAGGTTTCTGCATTAGAATAATATTTTTAAAATGATATTTTACACTAGCCGACGTATATACCGTATGTTTCAAAAATACCCAGTACGTTTGAAAAATACTCGAAAAAACAATTGACACGTGTTCGTCTCGAAGCAGGGCCACAGCTAGCATACGTATTGGCCGGCCTGGACCTGTCTCTTATACACATCTAGATGTGTATAAGAGACAGGTTACACGGAGACGGAGTACTTAATAATAATACTAAAGTGGAAGTCTAATTGATTAATTAGTATACATTAATTAGTATCACCTGGTAGATCTGTCCATATGATGGGAATGCCTACATACATGGTCCTCCTGCCATTAAATAACCAAAAGTTCACTTAATAAAAATAATACTAAATAATATACCAGCAGTCTGTTATTCGAAAATCTAACGTATTCAAGTGGCTTAATTCAAAAGACATTTAATAAGTTTATTAAATAATGCATACCATACTGTACCCCCTGTATTCATAACACATGTTTGATTTGATTAGGACTATATCTTTTTCATATGTATTAATATTGATAAATATATAATAAACCAAAAGTTTACTTAATAATAATACTGAATAACTACCAGCAGTCTACTATTCAAAAATTTAACGTGTTCGCGTTGCTTAATTCAAAAGACAATTAATAGGTTTATTAAATAATGTAGGCCTATACTGTGTATTCATAACACATCTTTAATTTAATTAGGCCTATATCTTTTTCATATGTATTTCACATCCGTCAACTCGTATAAATATAATGCATACCATACTGTACCCCCTGTATTCATAACACATGTTTGGTTTGATTAGGACTATATCTTTTTTATATGTATTAATATTGATAAACATATAATAAACCAAAAGTTTACTTAATAATAATACTGAATAACTACCAGCAGTCTATTATTCAAAAATTTAACGTGTTCGCGTTGCTTAATTCAAAAGACAATTAATAGGTTTATTAAATAATGTAGGCCTATACTGTGTATTCATAACACATGTTTAATTTAATTAAGCCTATATCTTTTTTCTATGTATTTCACATCCGTCAACTCGTATAAATATAATAGGTGCGCATATATATTGCATAATATAATATAATTATGTTCGTGTTTCTTGCACTTTATTTATTTATGGAGGCATAAGAATATCGTACCCTGTGTAACACATGTTTAATTTAATTAAGCCTACATCTTTTTTAAATGTACTTTTGACAACATCCGTCAACTCGTGTAAATATAACCGTCAACTCGTATAAATATAATAGGTGCGCATATTCATTATTTATATTCCATAATATAATATAATTATGTTCGTGTTTTTATGGAGGCAAAAGAATATTGTACACTGTGTAACACATGTTTAATTTAATTTGGTCTACATATTTTTTATATGTACTTTTGACAACATCCGTCAACTCGTGTAAATATAATAGGCTCGCCTAATCATTGATATCCATTGCATTATAGGACTATAAATGTGTTCATGTTTTTTGCACTTGAGGAGCGATAAGCATCCCATTTCATCTAGTTATATAATTGATAAGACATTTTTAACAATTTAGTTTTCTATGAATACACTGTCTTATTCGATTTTTTTTTAAACGAATTGTGATTTGGTCATTATTGTCAAGATATAGCATTCTTAACGTGTGTGATGACTGTACTTCGAACCAGGGCCACTCGGAACCTAGTTACGCCACTGGGAAAATGCAGTGGCGGAACAAGGGTTCCAGCTGGCCTAGTTCCCGCCCCTCTAAATTTTTCAAAGTAAAACAAGTAATGGAGAAAAAAAGATAACTGTATTGAAATTTAAGTCTGAGGGTGCCATTTCCGGTAATCTAGAGGTGCCATAATCATAACATTTTTTACCTCAGGACCAACCATGGTGGAGCTCAAGTGAGTGGCCTGTGAAAATTTCTCCCTGGGCTCCTCTCTATTGTAAATTAATGGATCCGCCACTGAAATGGGAGTGCGCTAAGAGAGATTGATGGAGGAGGTGAAGGGTATTGAAGATCCAAAGTGCTAATTGCAAAAAAATGTTTAATTGCTTATATCATCCTCTTTGACAGTCTCCGCTACGGATGGATACGCAGTGGGATGGCGTATTAGTGGGTTCAGCGGGGGGCACTCGCCCCTCCAAAAATTACTCACCCATCCTCTAGGCGCCACCAGAAATCTCGGTCAAGTTGTTTAAAATCAGCCAAAATAACCTTATTTTGCGAGTATAGAGCCCCTCAACTGACCCTTCCCCCATCATCACCCCGACTTCAAGACTCCTGGTACGCCACTGTCGCTACGGTACTGCTCAGGGTGGTAAGAAGCTACCTGTATTATTTTGGTGGCCGTGGCATGATCTCTGCTACTACTGTACTGATAGGTTCGTGTTCTTCCCCAGGAGTCATGGGCGTCATTCAGTGGGAGACAGGGAGGACACCCCCCCCCCCCCACTAACTTTTCAAAGTAGGGGTACATCATCAATTATCCACCCCACCCCACCTTTCCACCAATCTTCCATTTAAAACCCCACTTTTCAAAGAGAGAAGAAAGAACAACAATTACGAATAGACTGTCATGAATTATCTGTTCACTTGTGCACTGTTCCAAGTGCGTTGCGTATTTCCGAACCACCCGAGCATAGGCGTAGATCCCGGGGGGATGGAGGGGATATATCCCCCCAATATTTGACAAGGG
>NW_022752171.1:798847-800560 GCF_011630105.1 Anneissia japonica
CCCCCCCCCCCCTCTCTCCCCTCTTTCTTTTCTCTTATTACCCAGCCCGGTACGACGGCTTGGTCGGCCCGGTAAAAACCGTCAGGGGAGGGGCAGTTTTCCCCTGCCCCACACCCGCGCCTGTTACGACACTGGCTAACACGCCAATCATCCCCCCCCCCCAATGAAAAATATTTTTCTACGCCACTGCACCCGAGTAAAAACGCAATTGCTTGACATTTCGTAACCATCTCAGTAACAACTCCATCGATTTTATGGGTGCAACTGTTATCAGAGATTATAAATTTATTGTGAAAACAATGTAATGTACATTGTTAAAATTGGAAGCGTGTAAACCTATCAGGTACTTGTACTGGTACTGGTCTTTGTAACCGTGATACTGGCTCACATAATGGTGGATATTGACTGTTTACTGTTAGCGCTTATAACATTTAATGCTAAAAAAAAGGGAAAAAAAGTACTTTAAATTAGGCCAACATTTTTACAAACTCAGAATTGTGCACAATTTCTATAATAAACGAATTATTCCTTTTGTATATTATTAAAACCAGTGTTTCATATCTGCATACAGATTCATGTTTTTCCTAATTTCAAAAAATGATAGTCAACTGAATTTTACATAGCAATTATTAAACAATAATTATATAACCTTTGACACGGATAGGTCTATCTATTTTGACTTATTTAAGTAGTAATAACACAAGTTTACGAACTCCGACGTTATGTTGACGCAATCTCAGGCAGCATGACGTCTTGATTAATTAAGTATCACTTTATGTTTGTGAAATGAAAACAATTTTTTGTGTGCTTCATTTCTCTCTAGTCCTGTCTGATCGTAAATTAGACGGTAAGTATTTCCACTCGCTACAGTGTAGTCGCTATACCGTACTACACTTGCACAAAAGTAGTAGAAATTCAAAAGAGGAGAAAGGAAAACCTCTTGATTAATTTTAAAAGTACTGCACTGCATGCAATTAAGACACTAAATTAGAGTGACTGTTTTAAGTTTTTATCTTACTTGTTTATTACGGTTCGAATACGTCACAAGCTAATCAGTAGATAATATATCATTATTCTTATGAATGTTAGTTTGCACGAAGTATATAAGCGGACATGATTATGATTATCAGGATAAATTGAAAAGCTTTTTATGATGAGTATTTCAGTGGCAGATATGATTCAAGGGGCCCAGCCGGCCTACCCTCCCTAAATTTTTCAAAATTTAAAACTGGAGAAAACTGAGGAAAATTATTTTCAAATTTTAAGCCTGAGAGTGCCATTTCCGGCCAACTAGTGGTGACATAATCATAAATTTCCTTACCTCAGCCCCAACCATGGTGGCGCTGAGGTGGTCTACACCAGGGTTGTCATTTGGCCTTTTTGACGGCCAGATTCCTCAAATCTGGCCGTATAAAAATTTGCCTGGCCGTAACGTTTGAAAAATCACGGCCAAACTATATTTGGCCGAATTTTTTATTTTAAATTTTTTTTTCAATACAGGCCTAATATAACAGACTTGTTTTGGATGTGTTGTTTTTGTTAGTTTAAATTCTATATTGGATTCTAATCACAGTGGCGGATCCAGGGGGTTCAGGTGGGGGGGGGTTCGTTTTCCTCATCTGTGAAGAAACGTAACAAAATACTATGGGTCCTGGCTTACAAAATTCATGCTAACTAGACGCGGATCCAGACCTTCGCCCACTTCGCCCAAGC
>NW_022752171.1:800667-802651 GCF_011630105.1 Anneissia japonica
TCCTGGCTTACAAAATTCATGCTAACTAGACGCGGATCCAGACCTTCGCCCACTTTGCCCAGGCGAAGGTCAGGGTAAAAATTCAAAATAAAATGTTGACCATTTTTTCCAACAATCATACTTACTTTCCTTGACACTTATTTTGAACATTACCGAAAGAAAAATGTTTAAAAATCCACACTATCCTATACCTTACACTTTTAAACTGATTGTACTGTAGGCCCTACCAGAGAGAGAGGTACATTCCCAATACATTATAGTCTTCCACTTCTATAGCACATGATACAGTGCATAGCAAACGTTATGTAACCACTAATAATACTCGGGTCCAGTGGCGTAGGTATGGGCAGCGCAGTCAGTGCACAACACTGGGCCCGGGGCTTTTGGGGGCTCATTCAATAGGTATACAATATCGTCACGCACATTTGTGTTTGTGGTATTTTAAAGTTGGTTAAATTATTGTGTACGTTTTCAAGCACTTCAGATCATTATAACTTCATGAATACATTTTAGATTCAGTTCACTGCAAGTAGGTCGATGACTGTTTTATTATTGAATGGTAATTGTTATCATTGTGATGGAATAGACAATACCTGGATTTGCGTCAGGAGAATTAATTAGGGGCCTAATATGTATTTTGCCCAACCTGTCGTGAAAATGTATTGAATACCGTACTCAGTGCGTGATTCACTAATACACTAATTGAAATCACATTTCTAAAGCAATAAAATATGGTCATGCGCATTTGTATTTGTGGTATTTTAAAGTTAGTTCAACTATTATTGTGTATATTTTTAAACACTTCAGATCATCATAACTTCATGAATACATTTTAGATTCACTTCACTGCAAGTAGGTCGATGACTGTTCTATTATTGAATGGTAATTGTTATTATAGTGATGGAATATACAATACCTGGATTTGCGCCAGGAGAATCAATTAGGGGTGGGGGTGCCTATGTGTAATTTTGCCCAACCTGTCGTGAAAATGTACTGAATACTCCGAGTGCGTGTGAAAACACTTGCAAAATGTATTTGCAAGTTGTTCTCCAGTGGGACTCGAACCCACGTTCTCCAGATCACTAGCCTGGCATCATGCCTTTAGACCACCGAGCTTGCACCTGATGGCCAGGGTTGAATTCGAGCCAAAGTAAGCAGCGAGTACTATTTGTGCAAGTGTTTTCACATGTACTGAGTATTCAGTACATTTTCACGACGGGTTGGACACAATTCCACCTATATGTTCTATTGATGTTGTCAATATTATAATATATCATAGATTCATGAAATGCTTAATAGGCCCTAAACGATAACATGACTTGACTACAGTTTGTTCTCAATATTCTTTAATTTTTTAAACAAAATATTTTTTTTGATATTTCTGAGCGTTAATGCCGTACCGTATCTGTTTTAAAAAACCTCAGAATGTATAAGCATTCAGAGTTTCGCTTGAATATACCCCTAGAGGCTCTGTCTCTATGTCCGATCAGGTGCATTTTTACCAATTTTACCTAGGGCCCGGCAGTTATCTATGCCATAGTTACCAACCGTCACGCATCACTTCAAAGTGATATTGGATGAAACGCATTTTGCAGAAACACATGTGAGGTCATAAATGTGTCACGCATTTAGCACTTGCGTGATAAGGAATTATCACAAAATTAGGGGAAAACGTATTTAAAGTTAGAAGAAATTGGTATTATTAAAAATATAAAAACGGTATACAGTAGCTTGAGTCATTAGGGAGCTTTCTTTATCTCATTCGAGAATCAATTCACAGAGAAAATTTCTCCTTTCCGACCAAAACAACCCAACCAACCACGCACTTGTAGAATCTAGTAGTCGCGAGCAGTCTTGCGAGTTTATCGTTATAACCAACCGTTTAAAATGTGACGGGAACCCGAACTTCCGCAGGGGTTCCGTAATAATACCGTATACACTCGCGTAGGTCCTATAAGGTGACCCGTGTATAAGACCCCCACGT
>NW_022752171.1:803149-812117 GCF_011630105.1 Anneissia japonica
TACCGTATACACTCGCGTAGGTCCTATAAGGCTGTCTCTTATACACATCTAGATGTGTATTCCCCCTTTAGCTGATGTGAGGTAAGAGAGTTTATTTAAAAGATAACAGTTACATTTAATAATTTAAATTGTTCGGATGAAATACATATTTTTTATGAAGTTCAATGCAAGTTTGTACCATACTGTGTTTTTTTGTATATGTTCCATTCTAGTGGAGGTTCTATCTCTTTTGAATTTCTTTTGAATATAAATTAAATACTGTACTTAATTGATTTATTATTGCCCACTTGAATTGTATAGCCCTAGGTGCTGCCGTGTTCTTTATGTAGAGCGCCATATCTAAATGCTCGATGTGCTTATCCGGCTCCGATGGCACCTCCAATTTCAAGCAAGTGTTGCAGAGACTCTGGAGTTAGGTTGCATATGAGAATGAAGAAGATAATTTTGATAGCAACATTGATTTATTGCTTTAAGTACTGCGACAATAACATTCAGAGGCGATATACACATCTAGATGTGTATAAGAGACAGTATATATATAAAACGTGTACTGATGCATATTTACACTGTCTCTTATACACATCTAGATGTGTATAAGAGACAGGGGGGGGGGGAGCCGTTATGCGAATTACGTATGCCCCGGCGGGGTCAAGGGGGCGAATCCCCCTGTGAAGTACGCACTTTGAACATTCTTAGGACTGTTTGAGAGGATACAGTGAAAATTGCAATAGACGCATTATAAATAAGCGAAAAAATAATTATATAATAAATCAACAGTGGCAGATCCAGGAATTCGAAAGAGAGGTGAACCAGGGAGGGACTTTCACAGACCGAGGAACCACCCACCTCAGCCCCACCATGGTTGGGCCTGAGGTAAGAAAATTTATGATTAGGGCATCTCTAGATGGCCGGAAATTACACTCTCGCACTTCAATTTGAATATATTTTTCCTTTTTTTTCCTTAAAAAAATTAAGGGGGTGCCTTGAATCCACCTCTGCTCAAAACATTCTTTATCCAGAATAGTCATAATCACGAATAATGGACATGAAAAACCAGATCACATCCTAAAAACAAACAGCAATCACTAAGACGTACATCAGTAGCCGACTCGATGGAGTTTAATGTCATACCCAGGGAAGGGTACAGATCTGTTTTGAAAGGTGGAGGGGGACGGCATTTTGTAAGTTGACACCCACCCAAGCCCCACAATGGTTGGAGCTGAGGTGAAAAAATTTGAGGAAATAGTACCTCTAGATGGCCAGAAATGACACTTTTAGTAAAATTCATCATCATCACATCACCATTAGTCAAAATGAAGCGCCAAAAGAAATTCTCATGATCTTTTATCAGGGATTTTTGACAACTATAGAGATCTTATTAATGTGTGTGTATACACCATAGAAAACCAAACTTAAAAACATTGTCTTTGAGTATGTACTTTACATAGGCCTACTTCAAAAACGTGATTTCACAACCACCTCAGCCCCACCATGGCTGGGGCTGAGGTGAGAAAATTTGAGGAAATAGTACCTCTCGAGCTGGCCGGAAATGACACTTCTATATAATAAAATTCATCATCACATTACCATTATAGTCAAAATGAAACGCCAACAAATTTCTCATGATCTTTTATCAGGAATCTACTTAATATCCAGGACAACTTACGCCTAATTATAGCTTACTAAGCTTTAACTATATATACGTAGTATGATCAACAAATCATAACTTTTTTTTCGCATTTAGCACAATTTTCTTCACTTTTTATTGCTATTAATATTATTATCAATTATTACTATGTCATTATCATCATTGTTATTATTATTATTACTATTAGTAGTAGTATTATTAAACAAACATGATCTTTTATCAGGGATTTTTGACAACCATAGAGATCTTATTCTTATTAATGTGTGTGTGATATACCATAGAAAAAAAGCTTAAAAACATTGTCTTTGAGTATGTACTTTACATAGGGGTATTTCAAAAACGTGATTTCACAACCACCTCAGCCCCACCATGGCTGGGGCTGAGGTGAGAAAATTTGAGGAAATAGTTCCTCTCGAAATGGCCGAAATGACACTTTTATATATAGTAAAATTCATCATCATCATCATATTACAATTATAGTCAAAATGAAACGCCAATAAATTTCTCATGATCTTTTATCAGGGATCTACTTAATATCCAGGACTACTTAGGCCTAATTATAGCTTACTAAGCTTTAACTATATATACTATATTATGATCAACAAATCATAACTTTATTCCGCATTTAGCACAATTTTCTTCACTTTTTATTGTTATTAATATCAATTATTACTCTCATCATCATCATTGTTATTATTATTATTATTATTATTATTATTATTATTATTATTATTATTATTATTATTATTATTATTAGTAGTAGTAGTAGTAGTAGTAGTAGTATTATTAAACAAACATTTAAAGAAACTTCCAAAAGGATAAAAACAAAATTGAACCACAGTATCGCATTTCAATCTTAAAAGACCTGGCCTGAGATTTATGGATTTAAGATTTTTTTAAATCACGCTTAGGCTTATATGTTCTATTAGGCCTATGTATAACGTGTACTGATTCATATTTACATGTTTAGAAGTATTCATTTTAAGTGATCCCAGGAAAGAATTTGAATTGGCTCAAGAATAAGCCTTAAAATTTTAACACTGTGTACAAAGGGGGGATTGGCTCAAGAATAAGCTTTAAAATTTCAGCAATGTACAAAAAGGGGGGGGGGGGGAGCCGCGGCTCCCACCCTGGATACGTCCCTGCTGTGCTACCCGGTAACCCGGTACCAGCAACTCTCATCGCCCACCACAGGGGCTGTCTGTTCTATTACACCGGGGTATCTTCTACTTGTCTCGAAGGATGTACTGGGTTTTTATAGTGCACACGAACCATTGTATACACTGGGCCTACGGTTTATAGTCCTTATCCGAGAAAACTTGTTCTACCACCAGAACCATTAAGCGAGCGTGCCGTTCGAACAAGCGCCAATCTTGCGGCGCCCTGCTATCCGCTCGGCCATTTGACTCACCTAATACAATACCAAATTCAATGAAATGATCTTTAATGTATACAACGAAGCCTTGCAAAAGAAAAAAATGTGTTTCATGCATCACAGCCAAACTTGTTTGCAGCCAAAGGGTGTTGTTATACAAGGAGCCTTTTTTTTTTTTTTTTTTTTTGCTTCAAGCATTTTACAAATTGACAAGTGCATAAATGCCCTGTGGGGTGGGGGTAATTATTGATGATTTCATGACGATGAAAATCTGTTAACCAGACATAAACTAATGATGTTAATTCTTTATACAAATTGGAAATTGGATATTTGACCTGGAGGCCTGTGACAGCCGCAGTGCAGCGCCACCTGACTTAACTATATTAAACAGACACAAACAGACACAAACATTTTCCTTAACCCGCCAAAACGAGAAGCAAGCAATCAGACTCCAATAGACCTTTCCGCTAAGCTCCGCCCCTTGGATTTTGTTGCTAAGGTCTCACAAGACGGCAGTGTTAAAACATACGCGAACACGTGCGTTTGTGGGACAACACGTGTGTTTGTGAGACGCGCGCGTATTTCTAGCGTTGTTTTGATTAGTCAGTTGTTAAGTTTGATTGACACTCCGGAAAGGTCTATTAAAACCCGACGCTGGCCGGGTTTAAACCAGGGTCTACAGCACATGAAGCAGCCAACCAACCAATCAGTTAAAATAGGCATACATGCAATTGTATTTTAAATATTTTTATTTTTAAATAATGTTCTTGCTAATTATAATATTGGTCTTTTGTAATAGTATTAATTAACATGTATAGTTTTTTTTATCCTTAGTATCTAAATTTTCATTAATTTACTCATACAGTACTTATAATTCTTGTTGTGTATTGTTCTGTTTGTTGACCTTTATATTTTATACGTTATGCAAGCATTTTAGCTGTGTGCTACTGCTTTGTATTTGTCGCTTTTATACTTCAATATATAAATAAATAATAAAATGTGAATTAAAATTATCAAAATTTTATACAACAAATATATTTGATTTAATAAAAATTGCTTTAATTACCTATTATTATGTTGTTTTAACAGGTTATTACCAAAATGGCAAACTCCATCAATGCTAGCAAGCACAAGCAACCAGTTTCAGGAAAAGGTTTTCCTGGTATTGAACCTCAAATCCATGCCAAAGGTATTTAATTTCTGTTAGTTTGTCTTTACTGTACTGCTATTACTGCTGCTGTAACTACAAGTTCAGTTTCTATTGTCACATAAAATGTTTACATGAAGTTCTTTTTCCAAGGTTCAATATTAATAGGTCCATGTTCCAACATACATATAAATAAACTTAAATATATAATCCACTGGCTGCTGTATTCTTAATTTAACATTAATTTTACTGATTTTGTGGTGTATTGTTGTTCATGAGACTCACTTCACAGAAAAAATTAATAATTTTTCTGTATCTACTCAAATGTTCGTTTTGTGCACCTTAGTCCAACATTGTCAAAATGACAGTTTAATGTTACATAAGAACATGAAATTTATAAAATTCGTAAATTTTCAATTGCTTAAAACTTTTCATTTTCTTGGTCAATTTTCACAAATCAAATTGCAGTTTATAGAAGCGTTTAACAAGCTTCCTTTGACCACGAGCTTGTTAAATGGAGGGGTATCCTCGGCGAGGGGGAAAAGGTAAACATAGGGGTCACAAGTATCCCTGAACTCGCGGGAGTCTCCCGGAAATCGGGACGATCTCCTGCACTCCCGCAGGCAACCAGGAATTATCAGCTTCATCATAGAAGTCAATGACTATGTGCAGCAAAATAAAATTAAATGTGTATAAAAAACAGCTCATTAACCAGATCAGAGGGTGGAAGGGGGATAGAAAAGAAAATTATTTTCAAATTTAAGTCTGAGAGGGCCATTTCTAGACGTGTCATAATCATCAGTTTTCCTCCCTCAGCTCGATCTATGGTGGCGCTGAGGTTGTAGCTTCCTCTATCTGTGAAATGTTCCCCCACCCTTCAACCCGCCACCCAAGATCTCCCGGAATGACGTCTTCCAAATTGGGACCCATGGTAAAGGGGGCTCGATGACTTAGTGAAGGGGCTGCTAGCTCACATAAAAAGGTGATATGATTGTTTTGTGTCCACCACCATTATTATTACACCATCACCTGACCTCCTAATTATATCAATGGTGTTGGTAATGTATTGTTACTAATTTATTTTTATCATAAATTAGGTCTTGAAAGTGATCAGAAAGGTGGAAAAGTCTATGAAGATCTTTTGTATAGCAACGTCCAGTGCTGCGCAGTTGATAGTGGTGAATTGGTGGTGTCAGAAACAGTCAATGGACAAATCCATTTCTATTCTGGAAACCCTAGTGTGAAAAGAGTTAACCACGTACGCAAGTAAGTTTTAAAATTTGATTTAATGTTAATGTTTGATTAATGTTTAATAATATTAACCAACTACTGTCAGGTTTTTTTGGGGGGCACTCTCTTAAAAAATATGATACCAATGAGCCATTATTTCTTGAAAGCAGAGTGAAGTTGTAGCTTTTATAAATCAGTTGTGTATTCGCTCTAGAGGTAGGTATTTAATTATAGTTATTTTCTTGAATCATGTAATTGTATATTTCCTGTGTTGTTTTTAGAGAACAGATGATACCTTTGACAAATGAAGTTCCAGAGAGGAAGATGATTTTCATGGTTGCTGTTCCAGCATCGCTTAAAATACATGACATTGTCCGGTTTATAGCGCCCTCAGCTGAAGGGATTGAACTTTTGAAAATCATACGTGATGCCTCTTCCAACCAGGACATGGCGATTGTGGAGTTTAAGAATGCTGTAAGTTGTTATCATTTGTAATCTGTATCATCGTCTACATTATTGTAATATCTTATCATCATCAGGACATTTTCATATGTTGTCAAATAATAAAATGAACAAGCATTTAATAGAAATCTTCTCAGTATTGAGGACAGAACATGATTGAAGTCGTGATAAAACATTTTCCGTGGGTTGTTTTATCGTTTAGATTTAAAATGGACTTTCAATCATGAGGATGTAGGTTTGAGTCTACATGTTGTGAATGATGGATTCTGTATCCAATGACCAGAGAAAAGACCCATGAGTGGTTATCTGGATAT
Organism: Anneissia japonica; assembly: GCF_011630105.1. Classification (NCBI taxonomy): domain Eukaryota; kingdom Metazoa; phylum Echinodermata; class Crinoidea; order Comatulida; family Comatulidae; genus Anneissia; species Anneissia japonica. The sequence goes on from NW_022752171.1 coordinate 809,326, forward strand.
GTGCGATATATAAAACTTATAAAGTAATTAAATAAAAAAATACCTTTTTCAAATCAACACCACAGTGATAAAAGGCTTCATCTCTCTTGCAAACTGTCCTTGCTATTTTTAAAATTTGACTTTACAGAAGGTTGAGAAAATCATGTTTTTCTGATAGACAATTTTACATAGCTTACATATAATTTGATTGTGAAAATAGTCATCTAGTTCCAAAAGTGCAGTATGAAATGATCTGTTTTGTTGAACCGATTAGTTGTTTACCTTACCAATGGTTTCAGTAACTGCTTCGGTCTCTTTCTTCAGTCTAATGAACTTTTGTTTCTACTGGGTCATTCACGCTTTGGTGAGTGAGACGCCAACACAAGTTTTGTCCCAGTGCCCCTCTTGTGTTCTCTGTTTGAATAATAGGTCCAGAATCAAAGAACACAGAACCGATGTTGAAAAGCACAAACAAATATTACACAAATCTCAGGTAACTGTCCAAGCTGTTGCAAATAATCATACACCAAAATAGGAAATTTTCCAGGTCCTGGACAGAAAAACACTGGAAAACGAAGCAGTCTGGATCCATGAGAAGGGTTCATTAGCCTGAAAAAAGGTGACCAAAGTAGTTGCTGAAACCATTGCTAAGTTAAGCAATTAAATGGTTCAACAAAAAAAGTAACTTACAGAAAAATGTCTCCATTATTATTTAATGTATGTTCTTGCATTTCCTTTTCTTTACGTCTTCAGCGTTTAGCTGATGAGTTTTATTCTCAGTACAATGGAAAGGTGTTCAATTCAAATGATAATCAGCCATGTTTCCTGAAATATGTTGCTTTTGTGGAGGTTGGTAACAAAACATTTTTGAAAGTGATAGTACAAAGGTCATTGTTTACCAAATTTACAATCGTCAACTATATTGTCATTGTGCTGTCATACCATCTCCACCACTGTCGTTATCATCAAGATGTAAATAATATTTGTTAATAATAGTTAATAATTAAATTCAATTGGGTTCATAATAATTGTACATAAGATTTCTTTATTTTTATATTCTTCTTAGTTATGTACTTTTTTGTCTAATCTCAAATTGAAAATAATAAATATTACATAATTCTAATTAATTGTTTAATTGAATTGTGAATACACATACTGTTCTAAGTATATTTCAAAATTGTAGTTGAATTATAAATTACTAAAAAATATTAAAAACCTCATCAATGAGTTATATACATTCATCCTGGAAAAAACACTGCAATTGGAAGCATTTCTCTGTTCAACTATGCTGATTGGTAATTTGTTTAATAACGGTGATAAATATTGTGTTTTTTATAGAGAGGAATGCCAGAAGTTACCAAATTCTGCACCATCTGCTCTGGAAGATTCGATGATGCAGGGAATATATATATCGTGTTGCTCTGCGGTCACACATTTCATGCCAGCTGCCTTAGTCCAGTGAGAGAGAGGTAGCATACACACAATGTTAATGTAATGATCAGAATGATTATCATCATCATGACTATCATAAGTATCTTATTATCACTATCATCATAATTATGAATATTTTAACAACTGTCATCACCACCGTCAAAAACATCTTGGTAATTAAAGCTTAAATGGGAGGCTGTTGTGTTTGTTTCAACTGAAAAACGATTCTTATTGTTTGTTGATTAGAATCATTTTAGAACTAAATTTGATGACCTTCTTTATTTAGTCTTCTAATACAAAGTTGTAAGTTCTCTGGTGGACAATGCCCATGCCTTACTATAAGCATACCCTTGGTTATCAAATCAAATCAAATATACTGTACTTTTATTTTTCATACAATAAAGTAGTGCAATATACAATAAGAATGCAAAAGAATTGAAAAAAATACATTGTATGGAAGGAGGCTACTGCCCCTCCCCTGACGGTTTTTACCAGGCTGACCAAGCCGTCGTATCGGGCTGTGTTAAGAGAAGAGAGAGAGGGGAGAGGGAGGGAAAGAGAAAGAAGAGGAAAAGAAAAGGAAAGAAAAAGAAAAGAAAGGAAAGAAAAAGAGAAGAGAAAAATAAAGACAAGAATAAAAAGGAAGATATCATAATGACCAGACTCACAACACCCTGCAACTCCTTCTCCACTTCAAAAACTGTCATAACTCCTTTGATCTATGCTGCCCGATGGCGTAACCACTGGGGGACAAGGGGAAAATATCTATCTTTGAAAAATCTTCCCTCACCCCTTTATAAATGCCCTTTCATCCCATAAAAGTGCCTAAAAACCTCAAATTTCGCGAGCATTTCTTGTTAACATGGCCCAATTCCCTCTAAAAATTGCACATTTTAGGGAGTTTTGATCAATTCCAACGAAATTAGAATTAAAAACACCGGGGGACAAGGGGAAAATATCCATCTTTTGGAAACATTTCCCCATCCCTTGACAAATGCATCCTCTGAAAGTGCCTAAAATTCTCAAATTCTTTGCGTGCATTTCTTGTTACGGTAGGCCAATTTCCTCTGTAAATTGCACATTTTAGGGAGTTTTCATCAATTCCGATGAAATTAGAATGAAAAACACAAAAATATTTTGCGCGCTTGGCGCGCATTTTTTAGTTTTATCCTTTTAAGTTATTTAAACACATAATAGTCCCAAACTCAAGAAAGATAAATTTAAGATAGATCATTTTAACCTAAAAGAAGGGCCTCAATGTGTATAGATGGTGAAAGAATATGTTTGTAATAAATAAAACCATGATGAAAATGCTTATATTTAGTTTCAAACACACGTGTGTGGCCTATATTATAAATAAGATAAGCCCTATGTCGTATTGT
>NW_022752171.1:812447-829433 GCF_011630105.1 Anneissia japonica
TGTATTATATTGATTACTGGTCTACAGGGGACCTCTGTTATTAATTTAACTACCACTGTATCACCACACATGTAGTGTGTGGAACACATCCAACATGTCTGCCAGTTATTGGGGACCTTAATTAAGACCGTCAAAAGGTAAAATCATGTCCAAAGGTCCACCCAGTCGCTGTTTTGATGGACAGGTAAAAGAATGCTCCCGTCTACTAGAACCTACAGACACAATTACATTATCATCATGATTTCTCAGTACGTTCTTAATAATGATTTTATTATTCACCCTGATTCTTGTCAATTTTTATTTTGACAGTTGTCCAGAATGTGGGATTTTTAAACCCCTAGAAGTGGAACTTAGTAAATGTTTCACTTGTACTAATCAAGAGGTAAGAAGATAACATTTTCTCGTTCATTTATCATGGAATCAGCCATTAAGTGTGACATAATATGAGACTTGCATCACTTAAAAATGCTAATCGTTTCATTTATTAATTGTAATCAATTAATTCAGATAGATATTGTGACTCGTATTATATTTTATTATTGCAAATGAAACAAGGAATATTTTTTTTTTAAATAAAGAAATTCTATTAATTTATAAATTTTACATGAGTTTTCTCTAGACTTTGATTTTATTTGTTGTTTATCTTTCCTGTTCTGATGTTTAACTGCACTACTTTAAAAATCAGAACATGTGTACTTTAAGTGCCTGCAATATAAATATGATATTCTAAAGTAACATTTATATCTTGTGTTTAGTAATAGCTTTTATATATTGTGTTCAGTGATAACATTTTTATATTGTGCATATTGTAATTATTCTTCTAAAACAGACTTTGTATCTTTGCCTGGAGTGTGGTGTTGTTAGTTGTCAATCACATGCAGACACACATTTCAAGACAACGCAACACATGTACGCATTACAAGTTGGTGGGAACAAAGTGTGGAATTATGCTGGACGTAAGGACATTGATATCAAATTTATGAATATGCACATACATCCCACATACATGCCTATACACTCCATAACATGTTCCATTCATCCGTTTTTAATGCAATTACTTTTATTATTCAGCATAATAGTATTCACTGTTCATTTATAATGGGATAATTATTTTTAAAATTGAGTTGTTCATTTGCAGAAAATTTTTTTCATCTGCATTCAAAAGATGGAGAAAAACTGTTACCACTAAAGGTAAGTTGTGAAGAATAGCATGGAAGGTTGGTAATGAATAAGAAAAAGGTGATAAGCAGGTTTAAGTGCAAAATGAGGATGAATAGAAAAATACAATTAACAGAAAAATGTGAACATTTTTTAATGAAATAAATATAGAAGAATCTGATGCAAAGGTGGACAGATAAGGATGAATTTAGGGAGGGGTGTGATGAATAAGCCAGGAATGTAGGGGATGAGATATCTAATTCTTAATATTCTTTTTTTTAGGCACTTCTTTTATTTATTCAACATTCCTCACAGAAAGCATATGAAAAAATATCAAGAATACAAGAAGAGGTAATATTGAGTGAATTATAAAGAGATTCATGAGTGATTATATTTATTTTTTTGTTTGTATTTTTGACTAATTGAAAATGTAAAACAGTATATGCAAAGTCTGTGAGTCTCATTATGAGGAGAGAATATCAAGAATAGGGGTCTCGAATCAGAGAGTGCACTTGAAAAATAATTTGCAGGTCTTGGTGGTCTCACCCTATCTTTCAGAAATTCCACCTGCATCAACCAAAGACTGAACTACGTGCCTAGATATCAAAATGCAAGGTGCTTTTTTGCTTGTGTTTTGGATACAGTATCGATCATACACAATATGCGATCCTCCTCCACTTCCTGTGGATTATTCCTGTTTATGCATGTACACCGCTTCCAATTTCATTCATTCTCCCATTTATACTGTATTTCTGGGTGAAGTGAAGAGTGTTTTTCCACAAAAAGCAGGTACAGGAGAAAGCCCCAAATATATATCATAGGACAGAGTGTTGGCAGTTACAGGAAAAATATTCTTGCAGGAAGGCTGAATTCACTAGTTGAGAAGGATCTTAAATTTACAGAGGTTGAAATCCTTGTGAAACTTTCAGTAAACCCATCATTGCATTTTCAGCCACAGGTTTTTTGTTTTTGCTATTTGGAAACATGAGCTTGAAATATATCTAATCTTTTTTTCAGTACATGCATTCCATAAATGATGAGTCTCAGAAACGTGAGTCTCAGAAAGCCAATTATGAGGAGAGAATATCAGGAATAGAACAAGAAGCATTATCCCAGGTAATATTGAGTTAATTTTTTGATGACATGAAGAATCGGCTTGCAGGTAGTGGGAGTGGAGAAGTAGCTTGGTGGGTGTGTTGCTTGCCTTCCAATCCCCTGGGTTCAAATCCTATCGAATGCACAGCGAGGCATTGAAACCCCAACCTTGGGGTTGGGAAACTGCTGCGCCAAACCGTTTCCACTTTCGTGAATTAAATTTTGGTTTTCAATTGAATATAGAAGTAAATAGAGCAGTGTTAGTCTAGTAGACCCATAAAATAAAAACACTACAAGCAGTTTATGGTGGAATTGTTTATTACACAAGCTTGTGGGTGTGTGTGTACTACATGTATGTATGTTTACCTTTCTTTGATGATTATTATGTGTGTATGTATGTATATCTAAAACTAAAAGTGATGCTTTAAATTTAACACCTACCTGCCATCATCCTGGAATTTTTTATACCATTCCTAAACTTCTATATATGTATGTACATCTACAAAAATGTGTAGACTAAGGGTAAAAATACAGACCTCTAAAGGTTATTATTCTGATTAAAAACGTGTGTCAAGATTTTGTGTATGTCTTCAAGAACCAATGTAGTTGATGAAATTTTTTTTTTTTTTCTTCAGAGGTTAGAGTCAGAATCAAGACACAAGAAGAAAGTAGAGGAATGTGAGCAATATAAAAACCGAGTACAGAATTTACAGAAAGAAAAATCAACATTAGAAAAGAAGAATAGTCAAACAATCAGCAATTTACAGACGGAACTCAGCGATGAAAAAGAGGTAAAATTGATGAATTCTGGTACTGTATAATAGCCAAACAGAACCACCATCAAGTGACATCCTGGTTTTTAAAAAAATCTTGATCTTGATCTTGATAGAGTAATTGAAAAACTCCGGCTGGAGTATCACTCAATGTTTGGAGAGTGGCGACAGAGGAGGGACTAGTCAGAGTTACCAATAAGCTTGCAAAAGGCAGTGGAATTATTGATTGAAGTAGAAGAAAAAGGGAGGGCATTCCAGTCTTTAGCTGTGTTGGGGAAAAAAGAGTAAAGAAAGCGATTTCTCTTGGCCTTCGGTATCTTTAATGAAAGTGGGTTATGTTATGGTTCCTAGTGCATCTAGCAGCAGTTGCTCGTCTGTTGAATTCCAGGTGGTTATCAAACTTTAGATCAATATTTTGATGAACAATCTTGTGCATCATAACAAGTCTGTTGACTTTACGTCAGTGAACAAGTGGAGGAAGGTTGATTTCTTTAAGCATAGCGGTAACAGAGGAGTCCCACTTATAGTTATTAGTAATAAAGCGAGCCACACATCTTTGAACAGCCTCAACTTTTTGAATGTTACACTTGGTATGCGGATCCCATACCGAGCTACAGTATTCAACGTCTGGTCGAACCAGGCTTTTATATGCTTGGACTTTAACATGCTGTGGAGCATTGCCTAAATTGCACAGAAGAAATCCCAGCATGCCATTGGCTTTATTGACTACCCAGTTTACATGCGGGTTCCATTTCATATCAGTAGATAGAGTTACTCCTAGATGTTTGTGTTGGTGAAGGGGCTGGAGGACATGACCAGATAAGCGATAAGAAAATTTGAAGATGTTTCTCTTTCTACTGAATCGTAAAACACTGCATTTTTCAGGCTTGAAGGACATAGGCCATTTCTTTTCCCACTTGTCGAGGTGTTTCAGGTCGTTTTGGATGGTAGATAATACAGTCGTCTGCAAACAAGCGAACTTCTGACTTGAGCCCATCTGGCAGGTCGTTAATGTATGATGAAAATAATAGGGGTCCCAAAACTGTGCCCTGGGGCACACCTGAGAGGACTGTCACTGGTTTTGATGCAATTCCTTGGATGTTGACAGCCTGTTTTCTGCTGATGAGAAAAGATGAAATCCATTTATGTAGGGGACCAGTGATACTGAAGTGTCTGATTTTGTGCAGGAGTCTTTATGAGGGACCGTATCAAACGCTTTGGCAAAGTCTAAAACAATGGTGTCGACTTGTTTCACATTCTCGTTGGCTTCCCAGATACTGTGAACTGTTGAAAGCAACTGGGTTTCACATGATCGTCTAGCTCTAAAACCATGTTGAAAATCACTAAGGGCTTGGTAGTGGTCAAGATAACGCATTACGTGACTATAAATAACATGCTCAATGATTTTGCAACATACAGTATGGCGGTTAGTGACACAGGGCGATAATTTGATGGATCAGTGCGGCTTCCTTTTTTATAGATGGCTGAGATGTTAGCCTTAGTCCAGGCTGACGGTAGGACACCTTCATTGATGCTTTGGTTAAATATCTTAGTTAGGACAGGGGCTATCTCATTAGCACATTTCTGTAATACAAACGGGTGTATGCTGTCTGGTCCCGGGGCTTTGTGTGGGGATAATTTCTGGAGAAGCTTAAGTATCCCATCATTCTGAATCTCTAACTCAGGGACTTGAGGAAGCTTTCTACCATTGCAATTGGGTAACCGGCCATGACCTTCTACTGTAAAAACTGATTTGTACTGGTTACTAAGGGCCTCGGCTTTCTCACATGCTGAACTCACAAAATTCTGGTCATTCCATAAGGTAGCAATGCCTGATGAATCACGTCGCCTTTGTTTTATGAAGGACCAGAACTTTTTTGAGTCTGAGCAGAGAGAGTCAAATACTGTGGTAGAAAAATATTCCTGTTCGGCTTTCCTTAATCGCTTCTGGACACATTTCCTACGTTCCCAGTTCTGATGACAACTATTACGCTTTGCCTAATAAAAGGCTCTCCGCTTTCTTCTAACAAGACGTCTGAGGGGTCTAGTCATCCAGGGTAGATTATATCTTGAACTTTTGTACGTTGATGGAATAAATGTGTCCATTGCTGTAAGTATGGCGGATTCAAACCTCTGCCAATTGGTTTCCACAGGTAACTCATTACCATCATTCAGAAAGGACTTTGAAAATTTTCTTCGTGCTTCCAATATCGGCCTTGTGAAATTTATAGATCTTTCTGCGAGGAGTCTTCTGAATTGATGGCTTACAGTCGGGATTAGCAGTCAAGATACAATGATCAGAGATCCCAGGACAAGTATTAATTGGGGGGAATACATGAGGGTTGGTCACTAAGATAAGCTGCAAAATATTTAGGACTTGATGAACTGTTGTTTCGTGGATGTTTATTTTCTAATAATGAAATTAGATAATTTACTGCCTGACTCTAGAGCAGTCAATACATATAGATTCCACAAGGCCTAAAATGTAATTAAAAGAGTACCCACCAAATAGTCCTAGGCCCACTTCCAACGAGCCAATTTATGTTGTCGTGTAGGGTACAGTCCTCTTTACTGTCCGTGCATGTCAAATTACACAGCAACGTTATATGTGAGGCTTAGAGATAATCGCGATGAGGGAAAAGTACTATCATTTAATGTGATAGTATTTTTTCCCTGTGAATTTATGAACGATCATCCGACCTATGTCATAGGAGTGATAGTTACGTTATAATAGTAATTATGGATTGTAATATAAAGTATAATATTTTCCCATGGAAACACTTAGTATATTAATATATATGAACAATGGTTTACGTTCAAATCAGAAAAGTTTGAAAGATAAAGTTTCAACTCTTGAATCATCAAGGAAAGCTGAGAGCGAAAAGCACATGAAAGTAAGTAGTGTGCGTATCTTGTGTACTCTAGTTGGGCAGTCATATTTATTTTGCTGCCGTGGTGATACCCATTGGCACTGACCTCCAGTAGACAATTGATAATACATAGTAAAAAACATGCTAATATTTTGTGAAAGGAAATTGTCTCAGCTATAACAGGTGGGAGACGATCGATCAAGAGTAAGCGAGATACGTTCAAATGAGTATTTTTAGAAAATTCAGTTTTTTTGAATAAATACTTGTGCAAGAAGGCAAACAGGGAATTATGTTCACATATGTTTTTTTGTATTTTTGACTAATTGAAAATGTAAGACAGTATAGTAAATGTAATTAGGACATCAAAAATCATTTTTTTTTAACTTCAAATTCACAAGCAGAAAGTACAGGAATATGAGCAGCATAAAAACCAAGTACAGAATTTACTGAAAGAAAAATCAACATTGGAAAAGAAGAATGGCAAATTACAGAAGGAACTCAGTGATGAAAAAGAGGTAAAATTGATGAATTCTGGTACTGTATAATAGCCAAACTGAACCACCATCAAGTGACATCCTGGTTTTTTTTTTTAATAAATTAGATAATTTACTGCCTGAATCTAGAGCAGTCAATACATATAGATTCCACAATGCCTAAAAAGTGATGAAAAGAGTACCCAAAAAATAGTCCTAGGCCCACTTCAAACGTGCCAATCTCTGTTGTCGTGGAGGTTACAGTCCTCTTTACCGTCCGTGCATGTCAAATTACACAGCACCGTTATATGTGAGGCCTAGAGATACATCGCGATGGGGAAAAATTACTATCATTTAATGCGATAGTATTTTTTCCTTGGGTATTTATGAACGATCATCCGACCTACCTCATAGGAGTGATAGTTACTCGCATTTTAACCAATCAGAAGCCTTGAATCTATGTATGCAGTATACAATGTGAAATAAAATCGATTATAGATAGTAAACAGCATGGTAAAATTATGTATTGTAATATAAAGTATAATATTTTCTCATGGAAACACTTAGTATATTAATTTATGATGCCTTATTTTTATTTTAAATTACTTCATATCTTATCATAGTTCATCAGTGTGTTTTGGGTTTATTTATTGCAGATGAACAATAGTTTACTTTTAAATCAGAAAATTTTGAAAGATAAAGTGTCAACTCTTGAATCATCAAGGAAAGCTGAGAGTGAAAAGCACAAGAAAGTAAGTATTGTGCGTATCTTGTCTACTCTAGTTGGGCAGGGGGGTCCCAAGATGGAAGCCATCCCAATTTCCGGGAGATCTGTTGAAATGAGCTTTCTTCCACATCCCCTAGCCTATGGAGTGCCCCAAGGTTCAGTTATTGGCCCATAATATTCAGTCTCTACATTTGTCCATTCAGAGATATTATCAGGCATTATGTCATTCAATTCCACTTTTTTCTTCAACTCTATGTAACTTTTGACCCCAGCAATCATAGCAGCACTGTCTCCAATTTGCAGACCTTATCCCTCTGTGTTGCTGATATTCAGCAGTGGTTGTTAGGCAACAAACTGAAGCTGAACGAAAAGAAAACTGAGTTTTTGGTTTGTGCCTCTAAGAGTCATCTTTCCTTAGATCATGTTAAAGGGGACACCATTATTCATCCTTCCTGAAGTGTCCACACTCTTGGAGTGACTATTGACTCATCAGCAGGTCTCAGCCTACAAGTGTCAAATGCTAGTAGGCATATAAGAAACTTATGGAGAATCAGGAAGTTCATACCTGCCATGCTGCTGAGAGGGCACTGGTTCTTTCAAGACTGGAATACTGCAATTCACTGTACAGTGGCCTGTTAAAAAGAGATTTACACCCTGCAGAAACTTCAAAATTCTGCTGCTAGACTAATTTTTCTTTTAAGTCACATACTCATACATCCTCCCTTATTAGTGATCTTCATTGGTGGCCTGTACAGGAAAGAATTAAATTTAAACTTCCCCTCTTTGTTTTCAAATCACTTTCTGGCATCTACCATTTGTATATTTCCAATTGGCTAACACTATGTACCATGTGCGCTTAACAAGATCTTCCAACTCCATCAAACTTGTTCGACCGGTCTACCATAATCGTATTGGTGACAATTCATTCCCTTCAATTGCTGGCCGTCTTTGGAATGGTCTGCCTAATTCCCTAAGATCATGTGATTCGCTTTAGGCAGTTCAAAGCCCATCTAAAAACACACCTTTTTTTCAATAGTTCCTCTGACCTTGCTTAGATCACATTTGTTTTTTTTATGTTTTGTTTGTTTTCTTATTTTTCTACTGTTTTATTGCATTAGTTAAGTTAGCACACTTTGCTTGGGTTTGGTCCTATGCAAGCTTTACTCAAGGGGGGGGGGGATGTTTTTGACTTATTGTGTGGAGAGTAGCTTAAGCGCTTCGTAACTGAAAAGAAAGGTGCTATACAAGTAAAATGTAACAAGTAACAGATCTATATTTATTTTGCTGCCATGGTGATACCCATTGGCACTGACCTCCAGTAGACAATTGATAATACATATTAAAAAACATGCTAATATTGCAAATTTCCGCAAGGTGAGTTATTTTTCGGAAGGTTCATGCTTGCTTGCAGGTGTGCAGAAGGCTGTCTCAATTTTGGGGAGACTTCTGTGACTTGGAGAATTAGGGAATAATAATTTAATCCTGAAACCTTGATTACCATTTGATTACTCTACTACTAACTCAGCCATGCGGCCAAGTTTGTATACCCCTTAGATTTTCCCTAATATTTGGGACATAAGTTTCAGGGTATTGCATATGTAATTAAATGGTAGATTACTTAATAATTGAGTACTGAGAAACTCCTTTATCAGTGATAAATCTTGCATTTTAATGCAAGATTATACAACTATAGATAGGTTACTCTACATCTGAGCTGTACATAAACAGAAAAGGGCATAACCACTGATTATCAATACTTATTTGTTGTAGGAAGAGGCTAAATTGCAGGAGCTGTTAAGAGACGTGATGTTTTCTTTAGAAGCACAGGACAAAATAAAGCAGAGTCCAGCAGGCATCCGCCAAGAGATTCAAGAAGGACAGATCATGGTTGGCTCAGCTTCAGGGACATCAAAATTGAAAACAACTCAGAAGCATGGAAAGAAGAAGAGGGGATCAAAGAAGTGTAAGAATTACTTCTTTCATTGGTGATCCGCTTCACGAGTGGATCAACTCTTGTTATTGTCAGAGATGATCATCTTTTTATTCTTCTTTCTTTCTGCCCATTTTTGTGCGCACGATGTCTCAAATTTGGCATGAGCTACGCACATGGCAGCTTCAACGCTTGGCCTGGAATAGTCACAATAAGCTTTTCAATGTGACCAGTCATGTGTGAATTCATCTACATGCAATTTTGCGTTTTTACATTATCGATCATATCATCCTAACCAATTGTCATTTCTTAATCATATTTAGTGGGCAAAAACTTTAGGTCAAGGTTGAATATCACGTACCAAAATATTTCATTATGACACGCACACGTGCGTCAAAATGCTCAAAATCGCCTTTTTGACTAAATTAGAGCACGTTCCCGGCCATTTTGAGCATTTCAAAATGTTTACGCATGCAGCACGTATGGAAATTATATTTTTTTTACATATTTTGGGTTCTTGACATTGTTTTCACAAATTTCCATTCTTTTCTGTCATCTTATGGCCATTAGCAATGCCGTACGCGTGCATCAAACATAGGGCACGTTTGTGCCGATATACAGTGAAAATATGCTATAATCACATGGGTTGTAAATACGATTTCATAGATCATAGTGGCTGGTCGGACATTGTGATGTCATCATATTGCCATCTGAATTTTTTTTTTAAACTGAATTTTATCTATGACAAAATATGCATTTGAGCGTGTCTCGCTTATCCTTGATTGATTTTTTTTACATTTTGATGACGTCATTATGGTCAAAATAAATGTTTTTCTGACCCCCCTCTTTATCTTTCCTCAAAACTTTGATGACCCCATATCATATTAACCATTCATCATTTCTGAATCATATTCATTTGGCATAAACTTCAGGTCAAGGTTGAATGTCATGTACCTTAATTTTTCCTTCACACGTCTTAACGTGCGCGTACGCATGTGTCAAAATTTATATATGCTTAAAATCATGCCTATTTTTAATCAGTTATAGCTCCTTAGTTTGAAAGGTGACACCCCCCACCCCCAATTTTTATTACATATTCTGAAAGCACATGAGTTGTAGATATGATTTTATAGATAATAGTGGCTGATCAGACATCATCATATTGCCATCAGAATAATAAAAAAAAAATGAATTTTCATTTAAGACGTAATTATTTTTCTACTCATTTGAAAGTATCTCACTTATTCTTGATCGATCATCACCCACCTGTGAGTATGTTATAGCTGAGACAACTCTCTTTCGGAAGTGTCACTTTATTTTTTCATTTTGATGACGTCATCATGGTCAAAATGAATGTTTTTAAACCTCTCCCCACCTCTTTCCTTAAATCTTTGACAACCCGAGAGAGGGCGGCAGACTTGATATTCTCCTGCACAATTTGAAAATCTTGGCTACAGTATTTTTCCATATTTCACTTTTAAGGGCCACAAGATTTCTTTTGCCGGACAAGTGGATCATCAAACTCGTCCAAAGTGACGAGTTCAAATCTAGTTTCTTTTTTACTACTGTAAATAATAATAATTATGATACCAATTAGTAGTAATGATAATGATGACAATGAAATACTGTAATGATAATTATGCCATTGATTGTTGATGATGATAATTATACAGTAATAATTACAATATTATTAATAGAAATAATAATAGTAACGATAATAACAATAATAGTAACAATAACTAGATTTGAACTCGTCACTTCGGACGAGTTAGGTGTAATTTAAAAATGCCTGTTTGTCGGTAATGGCATACGAAATTGACCATGTTAGTGTTGAATTCCAGTCTGCCGCCCTCTCTCAAAAGATTTGAAGAAAGAAGGAGTTGGGGGAGGGGTCACAAAAACACCCATTTTGACCATAATGACGTCATCAAAGTGAAAAATGAACGACACTTTGTGAAAGGAAATTGTCTCAGCTATAACATACTCACAGGTGGGAAACGATTGATCAAGAGTAAGCGAGATACGTTCAAATGAGTATAAAAATAATGACGTCATAAATAAAAATTCAGTTTTTAAAAATTCAGATGGCAATATGATGATGTCACAATGTCCAATCTGTCATAATGATCTATAAAATCATATCTACAACAAATTCTTGTGCTTTCAGAATATGTAATAAAATTGGGGGTCACTGTTCATCCTAAGGAGTTATACCTGCAACTGATTAAAAATAGGCCTGATTTTATCATATTTTCACTGTATATCGGTACAAACGCGTGCAAGGATTCCTGTGTTTGATGCGCGTGGACGGCATTGCTATTGGCCCTAAGATGACTGAAAAGAATGAAAGAATATGTGAATACAATGTCAGGAACCCAAAATATGTAAAAAACGTAATTTCTAGCTTCCGTAGTGGAAAATGTCATACATTTTGAAATGCTCAAAATGGCCGGAAATGTGCTCTAATTTAGTCAAAAAGTGATTTTAGCATTTTAAAAATTCGACGCCCGCGCGCATTATAATGCACACATGAAATATTTCGGTATGTGACATTCAACCTTGACGTGAAGTTTATGATCGATAATGTAAAAACGCAAAATTGCGCGTAGATGACATCGCAAATAACTGAGCACATTGAAAACCTTATTGTGACTATTCCATGCCAAGCCGAATGTTTGTTCGTCATGTACGTAGCTCATGCCAATTTTGAGATATCATGTGAACAAAAATCGACAGAAAAAAAGAACCTCCAACAATAACAAGGCGTGATCCGCTATGTTGCAGATCACCAATAATTGCACTAACTACTTCATTGACATATGCAGTTAGCATACACTGTGTAGCTATTAATTTAATATTTTTACAGAAGTAATTAAAGCTCATAATATTCTGTTTTCATTTATTTACAGAATACTACTCAGTGGCCAGAAGTTTTAATCCGTAATCCAGTCGAGATCCTATCATCTTGGTTCAACCGACCTTAAACCCACATGTTAAACTGCCTTAGAAACAAACAAATTTGATAGGGAGAAAATTAATGATGGCATTTAATGGATTATAGTCGTGTATACATAATATTCTACCCATGCTGGGAGTATGCTTCTTGACACAACGTTCTTTTTCCGGTTTCTGAAGTTTTTTTTGGGACAAGAAGTTTATTCTAGTGGATCATATGATACTTTTGCTGGCACATGGTTGTGATGTGCTAGGCGTTTGCTTAGCCATTTGGCGTTATAATGTAATGTAGTATTAAGGTTCAATGGTATTAACTTGCATAATCATTGGAATCGATACCCTTCACCTGATAAATGCCTTAAATTGGTTTGACAGTTTTAATGGTCAACTTGAGTATACAGATAATCTAATAATATAACTGGACTTTGTATAACTTTACCCTAGTCAGTTGGACTTGGCCTTTCTCACACTATGAATCTATGATTGTCAGTTTTGAGCCTAAGCTCTGAAGTTTGTGATACATCAGTTTTTGGTAGTTTTTTGGTAAACAAGTTACTAAATCATAGAGAAAGAATTTCTCTATGATCCAATCAGAAACTCTAAAAGAATGGGGTGACTTACTTGAGACACATCCCCATTACCTAAAGTATAATAGGCAAACACCCCCATATCACTGAATGAGCAGTAGTGAGTAGTCAGTAGTTAGATTCAATTTAGTAGTTAGGAGTGCACAGAAGAAAAGTACAGAGCTGAGCTGACTCCACTCTAAAAGGGTTCTCTAACATCTGAAACCTGGAGTTTAGCTGATTGTAACCAACGTACAGTTTGTGTGAATAAAAGTTTGCAGTGAACTAAAAGGAAGTGTGTCATACTACTCATTAAAAGTCATCCACCAACAACTAACCGATATTTAACAATAACACTGTGGTTGTTAATATTCATAGCAAGAAACCACAGTGCTTTCCACAGTCCTTCAATGACTGTCCCATCGTTTTCGTTTTACACTGCCACATCAGCTCACCTTAGTTCCATTGTTCCTGGGTTGTAGGAATGTAGAAAATTAAATATATATTCAATGCTGAAAGCTCATGCAACCAAATACTCTTGTACCATGGGGCTGTGAGCAACTCACTTGAGGCTTGCCATCCCAAAACCAATGTAATATTGCTAATTGTTTTTGAAATATAAATTATTGTATATATAATTATTGTTTTTTTTTTTTTTTTTTAAACTTATAAGTAATGCCTTGCAGATATATTTATAGCTATATAACATCAATAGTATTTTCTTTATCTGTGTGAGAGCCCTGTCTCTTATACACATCTAGATGTGTATAAGAGACAGCTCCTCGTCTTTCCTCAAAACTTCATAATATATAGCCTTGTTCCTCTCTGAAACTTTCAGTGAAGGGGGAGTCAATGTTCATGGCGCCTGGCTGCCATTGACACTGCAAGACAACTGTAGCATCTGCTAAGGAAGTGCTGTATTGGCTCTAATTGTCTTTCTGTCTATACTTGTTTCATTTGTAGGCCTACCTAATGTAAGTTGTTGCTAAATTACACTGGATACCTATTTTCAAGATACAACCTTCTGGGCAGCAGGCTGGTTTTCCCCGGTATTCCCCGTACTTTTTCCCACACTCCCCCTCCCCAGGACAGTTTCTGCCCCGGACTTTTTCGCCAAGGAATAAATATCCCTGGGCTCAAGGGAGTTTTTTTTTTTAGATTAGTATGGCATAAATCTTTTGCGTTTAAGCCAAATTCTAAAGATCGACAATCAAAATATTGTTATATGGAGAGGCAAATCAATATTTGTGGTTTGGCGACTTCGTCGTGGCATCGGACGATGGGGTCTAGGTCAACCTGACGGAAATTTTCCACCTTTCGAGCAAATTTGGAATGATGACGTCATCGCACCAAATTCCAAGATAACGACAATATATAAATTAAAAGAAATGTTTACCTATTGAAATGTAATATTTCTATACTACATTTTTCTTCATCATAACTATTGTTGTTATACTAAATAATATATTAATACGATGCTTTTTCTGAAAGTATAGTTTATTAGTAAAATCAATATAGCATTAGTACTGTTATTCTTGCTATACTGATGTCATTATTATCATCATCATCATCTTCACTCTCATCTTCATCTTCATTCTCGTCGTCCTCCTCATCATTATCATCCTCATAGGGATGCTGATGAGGATGTTGATGAGGAGGATGTTGATGAGGATAATAAGAAAAAAGATGAAGTAGATGATGAGGGTGATGGATTATGATGATGATGAGGAAGATGATGGTGATTATGATTGATGATAATGGTTGTTGATGAGGATGATCGTAATAATGATAAGGATAGAGGATGATTAATAATGATGAGGATGATGATGAATGATGAGAATCATCCCTCTCATCCTCTCCCTCTTCCTTATTTTCATCCTCGTCGTCGTCTAATGTATAGGATGAAGATGATGATAATGATCATTGATGATGAGGGCGATGATGATGGATGAGAAGGATGATGGACAATGAGGATGATGGTGGATGAGGATGAATATTATGATGACGAGCAAAATGATTAAGGAGGAGAATGATGAGGAGGATGAAGATTATGAGGATGGTGATGATGATAACGACAACTGATGATTGATGAGGATATGATGCGGACGGTGTTGATGACGGATGAGGATGATGATGCATGATAATGGATCGATTAGTATGATGATGATGATTACTGTGATGATGATTACAACGATCGATAACAGTAAGGATGATCATGACGATGATGATGACAATGAGAATGACGATGACAAATAGGATGAGAATGATGATGATGGATGATGATAATACTGTAATATCAATAGTGGTAATAATAATATTATATAACAGTACTAACTATATAATTCACTTTAATAATAAAATATAATTTAAAAAAAAATCATACAATAATATATAATATAATAATATTAATGATTTCAATAATAATATACATACATTTATGAATGAAAATACTACATTAAAATAGTACATACATTATGTATACATTGTTTTGATGAGATTGTATTTTGTACTTTGAGAAAAATAATATTAAAAAAATAACCATTTTCTCGCCAGAATGGACGCCATCTTGGAATTTGGCATTATGATCATCTCAATCAAATTTGATAAAGACAGTAAAAAGTAACTAGTTCAATAAGTTTTTGTCAATTTTCACATTCATAGCAAACTAGAAGTGACTAAAATATTGGCAATAAAGTGTTTTCCTTTAAATGGGATTTTTGGGTCTTTCAGCAAAATTTCACTATGCCTATTTCCCCTACCCCCATCTTAATTAGTCCAAAATAGGGCATTTTATGCCAAAATTTCAAAGTGCTATAAAAAAAATTGCCCAAACCCGAAGAATGGGTTTTTTTTTCTGAGACACTATATGATATACTGATTCAGAAAAACCCAAAATAAATTTTCCTTTACTTTTTCCCTCTAATTTGCTACTTCTTCCCCCAGGCTACTGTTGAAGCACCATTTTTTCGGGCTCCAAGAAGGTTAATATTTTCTTCGGGGAATACCATATCAAGCAGTGGCGTAGAAAAATATTTTTCATTGTAGGGGGGGGGGGATGATTAGCGTGTTAGCCAGTGTCGTAACAGGCGCGGGGGGAGGGGAACTGCCCCTCCCCTGACGGTTTTTAGCGGGATGACCAAGCCGTCGTACCGGGCTAGGTAATAAGAGAAAAGAAAGAGGGGAGAGGGAGGGAAAGAGAAAGAAGAGGGAAAGAAAAGAAAGAAAAAGAGAGAAAAATAAAGACAAGAATAAAAAGGAAGATATCATAATGACCAGACTCACAACACCCTGCAACCCCTTCCCTACTTCAAAAACTGTCATAACTCCTTTGATCTATGCTGCCCGATGGCGTAACCACTGGGGCGGGGCGGGGGGCAAGGGGAAAATATCTATCTTTGAAAAATCTTCGCCACCCCTTTATAAATGCCCTTTCATCCCCTGAAAGTGCCTAAAAACCTCAAATTTCGCACGCATTTCTTGTTAACATGGCCCATTTTCCACTAAAAATTGCACATTTTAGGGAGTTTTGATCAATTCCAAAGAAATTAAAATTAAAAACACAGGTGGACAAGGGGAAAATATCCATCTTTGGAAAATCTTTCTAAACCCCTTGACAAATGCATCCTCTGAAAGTGCCTAAAATTCTCAAATTCTTTTCGCGCATTTCTTGTTACTGTAGGCCAATTTCCTCTATAAATTGCACATTTTAGGGAGTTTTCATCAATTCTGACGAAATTAGAATTAAAAACACAAAAATATTTTGCGCGCATTTTTTAGGGCTTTTTTAGTTTTATCCTTTTAAGTTATTTAAACACATAATAGTCCCAAACTCAAGAAAGACAAATTTAAGATAGATCATTTTAACCTAAAAGAAGGGGCCTCAATGTGTATTGATTGTGAAAGAATATGTTTGTAATAAATAAAACCATGATGAAAATGCTTATATTTAGTTTCAAACACACGTGTGTGGCCGATATTATGAATAAGGTAAGCCCTATGTCGTATTGTTTTATATGGGGAGTGGGGTGGGGTGGGGTATGTATGGTTAATTACTAACCGGGAAATGAGGATTGTATGTTATTATTATTATTATTATTATTATTATTATTATTATTATTATTATTATTATTATTATTATTATTATTATTATTATTATTATTATTATTATTATTATTTATTATTATTATTTATTATTATTATTATTATTATTATTATTATTATGATTATTATTATTATGTTGTAATGATGTTGTTTGTACTGTTCTTTAATTTTATTAAAGAGGGCCCCTGAATATCAGTTAACCTACTGGGCTAAACTAGAAGGGTTACCCTCTTTAAAGATGGTTGCAAATAAAAAATTTTAAAAATAAATACCCACTCTGACCCAAGACCCCTGTTACGCGCCTGGTGTTAGCGCCAATGTGTGCCCTTTTGCGGACA
>NW_022752172.1:0-660 GCF_011630105.1 Anneissia japonica
TGTTGAGGAGAGCTTTCCATCCTGTGGAGTGCGACCTGGATTTCTTGCGAGAACGCAAAGACCTCCTCGTCCGATGGAAGAGGGAGACCGACGCCAAGGCGATAACGGCCGAGATAAACGCATCGGGTTTGTCGCACGGCGAGCTCGTTACGAGAACCTGCGGAAGAGAAAACGTTATGGACGCGAACGCAACCGTGGAGGACATGACGGAATTCAGAGCGAGCAGATCGGTTCTGATTCACACCCTGACTGCCGTCGGGGCCGGCACCTCGCCGGAGATCGGTCGGCTCGGGGAGATCGCCAACCTGGAAAAGACGGTGCTCATGTCGTTCGAGCTTGCCAACCTCGTGTACGTGCCCGGCGTGGAAACCGAGTACAAGAATTCGGAACCGGAGGAAAGACACTGGATAATAGATAGCGCGAAGAACCTCGCGAACCAGCTGCTTACCAACAGCTACGATCAGCCGCTGTGGAACTCGATCGGAGGTTCGCCGATGGCCGTGGCCGTGTCCGTCCTTCAGACGCGGGTGTTGAACGCTGACGCCGGCGATCGGGGCACCGCGATCTGCCGAGGTCCGCGAAACCACGCGACGTACGCGCTGAGAAGGATAACGGAGAAGAGAAGCAGGGCTTGCAAGATACCGCCCGTGAGACTCACCT
>NW_022752172.1:676-1086 GCF_011630105.1 Anneissia japonica
CGGACGTCATCGCCCCCGCGACCAGACCTATGCCGGACACGTCCGACGGCGTGGGATCCACGGCGATCAGCAGACCGGATGCGAATCCGGATCTCCTGCCAGACCTCCGTTCTTCGTCGAACAGCCGGCAGAGCAACCTACCGGAAAAAAGACGTTCGGCGAGCGAAGAAGGCGAGCAGACGGGAATGCCCATGCATTCTAGCTCGTAGCTTCCGCTCGCTATCAGATTCATCATCTGCTGCACCACGTTCCCTTAGCTACCGTCTATGTGTTCCGGCACCAGGTGCCTCCGGTGGACGCCTCTCTCGAAGCAGGCGTCGCACAGGTACGATTGCGTGATGTACTTTTACGAGAGGTCGTCCCTCGTGTTTGATCGTCACCAGTTCCTGGGACCAGTGCTCGCTGGAGGT
>NW_022752173.1:0-1092 GCF_011630105.1 Anneissia japonica
GCGTCAGGGACTTCTGCACAGGATAATGATTGCACTGAAAACACTGTAGCGACAGTGTAGCAATTTTATGGAAACCAAGCTTAATGAATAAATGAATCAATTGATTACTAAAATCAACAAATTAGCCAAAATGAATAGATAACACCAGAATGACTTTTCAGATAGTGCAGATAATGTCAACAAGCTACCGCAAACATGACCATTAAGCTTTCATTGGTGGTCAATGTGCTGATTAATAGAGATACTACCAGGGGCAGATCCAGAGATGTTCGAAAGGGAGGGGGGACACGAAAGTAGGGCCAATTAAGATATGGGCACCCAAGGGTGTCCGGGAGCATGCCCCCACGAAATTGTTGTTTCCTAGACCTGTCTCTTATACACATCTAGATGTGTATAAGAGACAGACCTTGTACTGTATGGCACATTGGGCTTCACAAACATAGACTAAAGCCTGTTTACAGGGCTATCCTTAAATCCGCCCCTGTCCACAACTGTATTTTCAAGGTAATTTCTAAAAAGTAAAAAGGAAACTTGCGCATATTGCTTCATCCAGGTTAGTATCCACAAAAAAGACTACTAAATCTGTAAATGTGGCAAAGACAAGCCAAACCAGTCACTCGTCGCAAAAATCGATTTTGAGTTATTAATACAGAGTTAAAGTGTAAAATAGGAGCTATAAAATGGTAAAAAAATCATTCAAATCTGAAATTTCCTTATGAAGTTACAAGCATTTAAGCATACAACTGTTTAAAGAACAATATATGAGAAATCAGCCTTCAAAGTTTATGATTTCAGGCATTTCTCATGCAGAAACTATTACAAAATCATTAAAAAGTGTTGTTTTAACATTGTAATTGGGAAAAATAACAGCACAGCATGATGTATAGATACATAAACCTTAGTTTAGTGAAATAAAATAGATTTTTAAAAATTTTACATTCTAGCATGTTTTTGCTATTTTCTCTGAAATTTGCGACGAGTGACTGGTTTAGCTTGTCTTTGCCACAAATCGTATACTTACCCACCACCCTTAATTAAGTTCAGATCAACATCTACTTCATCTGCTCCATCAATCGCAACATCCAACTGTAA
>NW_022752174.1:0-1316 GCF_011630105.1 Anneissia japonica
GACGCCGAGGACGGTGTCGTTATCCGGTTTCGACGGGCACCTCTTTCGGAGGGCATCCAGCAGACTGGTGGCGTCGACGAAGTTGTTGCGACACGCCGCGAACAAAGGGTGCTGCGAAGCTCCCTCGTGTCTGACGTAGTACGGCGCCGGCCGAAACAGACCGAGCGCGGCGCACGCTCTCCTGAACTTGGGAGCGTTCGTTTCCTTCTTCGACAGTCGGCGAACGCTCGATAACGAGATCGTCTTCGTCCTCTTCAGACCGTCCGCGAGTTCGACGAAGGCACCGGCGCAGGCCTCAAAAGCCGACGCTGGATCGTCGTGCGTCAGAGCGATCTCCACCAACTTCCAGTCCAGTTTGGAAACTAGAGGTTCCGCGTCGTCCCTCACGTTCAGCATGCCGACCGTGCCGACTGTACGGTCCTCTCGCAGGTACGCGTATCTCTTCTTCGCCGTCGTCTGCAGCAGCCGTCTGTACGTCTCCCTCCGGACGAACTTCTGCCATCCGTTTCCGCCGACGGTTTTTTCGAATTCCATCTGCAAGTCGGGTCTGCCGTTCGCCCCGACCTTCACGAAAAGCGAGTCAGTGTCTCCGTAAACCACCCGAGCTCCCTTGCGCTCGGCGCAATTCTTCAACTTGGCCAGCTGTCTCCTGCAGCTCGACGTCACGTGGTTGTAGAGTCGACCTCTTCCGGAGATGGCCAGGCATCCGATGCACGCGTTCGCCACCCGTTTGTACGCGGCCGTGTGTATAAGAGACAGCAATATATCTTATTCGTTGAAAATCGTCTCGTTACTGCAATCTCCTTGCAAAAATTCAGGTTTTTAGAGTTATATTATTCAAGGTCGCCTCGTCCACGTTCCGGTCGACGACGAACCTGGGATAGTAGGACTTGAAGTCGTACACGTCCACGTGATCGTGGATGCCAGGCACTGGTTCGAGAACGAGACCTCCGCCTTCGGCCGGTTCTTTCGCAGTCTCTCTTCGACGGGGAAACACGAAACCCCGTCTCGCAGCCTCCCTGCAGAGCATGGACGACAGCATCTGCTTCCTGGTACCTCCGGGAAAGGTGCCCGTCAACCTTAACGCGTCCAAGACGGGACGGTTTCCACAAGACGCCTGCTGCGCACCTTGCGTTCGTAATCTCGGAGGACAGACAGCTCCTCATCAAGCACGTCGTCGGACGTTCGTGCAGAAAGTTCGTTGCAAGATCTTCTGCTCGCGTACTCGTATATGGAATCGCGATCGCGGCACCGTCGGCGTCCTCGGAGGTGTCGATGCATATCGGCCATCGAGATATCGGCAGGTCGCACGCCGA
>NW_022752175.1:0-770 GCF_011630105.1 Anneissia japonica
CGTTCTCGAGTTCGTGAGAAGGACATTCTGCCACGGTGTACAGTTCTCCGGACGAAGAGTTTGCGCCACCTCAGTTGTAGACATCGCGTAGTTTGCGTCGACCGAGACGTCGGTGGCGATATCCGTAAGGTGTGCAGGTTGCGAGAGCGAACAGTTGCTACACGACCAAGTAGTTTCTCCATCCGTGGGAAACGAGCAGTACGCGCACGTCCACTCTCCTTCGACGGCCGTCGTTAACCCGAGCAAGCACACGACCAGCACGTTCCTCAGCATCTCAGTTCTCCGAATCCTATTTTGTTGTGGTCGATCTCGATTCGCGAAAGCACACTTATACTTCTAAACGCTCGCCAACACCGGCTCCTTCGCGACGCCGTAGCGCACCGGCGTCGTCCTGCAATGGTTCCGTTTGGAGAGTTGGAGCAGGTCGGTGACCCGATTCTCCACGTCGCCATCGTCCAGCTCCGAGACGAGCAGTTCGGAGTCGAAGGGAAGCTGTAACTCCCTGGCCATCTCGTCTATGCGATCGTTGTACAGGGTCGTCATTGCCAGCGTCTTCTTGTAATCGTCGTCGACTCCGTGCGGCAGGTTCAGAAGAGTCTGCTTGAGCGTGTTCATCAGACCGTGCGTGTCCACGTTCATATTCATGGTGCTCACGTTGCAGTCCAGCTTGTTTATCATCCGAAAAATTTTCTCCATCTCCATCTGCTTCCTCATTAGTGTCTGTAATTCGACCTGCAGGGTGTTCTCGTCGAATTCGTCGTCCTCGTTCA
>NW_022752176.1:0-706 GCF_011630105.1 Anneissia japonica
CGTTGGACAACACGCTGTTCTGATTGGTCAGTTGTTAAGTGTGACATCCGGAAAGGTCTATTGTGATGATTTCCAACACATTTGGTTTGCAATGTATTCAGTCAATTAAATTTAATATTTTGTAACACTTGTATATAATTGACAACTCTCAGAGCCAGTCTATCATATTGTTTATAGAGGCATTTCAATAATTATTCGAACAAAAAGAGTTTTCTTTGTTTATGTAGGCCTAGGTATCGTTGATCCTCTTACGGATTGTTAGGAATCACCGCCATAATATCATGCCTTTAAATTGGAAAATACTTTTGGTACTTATTGCATAGTATTAATAAATCGCCTCTATATCATGTCGTTTATTTGGTTAATACCACAGATATATTTCCTCTATAGTTGATAGTTTGGTAATTACGGTACTGCATATAAGCTTGTACAATATGAATAAATTCCTTTTTCTGTTGATGACCCAATAAACAGTCGAAATATTGAAAACCATCACGACAGCGTACATTTCATTTCTTGGAGTATGTATTATTTTTTCGTATCTATATAAGGCAAATTTGTAGATGTTTTTTGAATTTTCTATATTTTTATGCGGTTTATTTTTCCTGTTTATTTTCTTTCGATTTTAATTGTTAAGTTTCAATTTGTTTACAAATTGTAATAAAGATTACTTTGAACTTGAAAAGACTTGGCTGCTAGTTTCTAT
>NW_022752177.1:0-355 GCF_011630105.1 Anneissia japonica
TTGTTTAGTGGGTTCTCCTTTGGGAAGTTCTTATCTATGAGTTTAAGGAAGGATCTGCCGATGTTTGTGGAGACATTCTTGCTGTATGGTGGATTGAACCAGATGATGTTGCGTTTGCGGTTGCGTGTTCTTTTGGGCGGATATTTAACGTAGGTCAGGTCTCCAGGGAATCCACTTGATTTTAAGGCGTCGTTGTAAGGTCGTGTGGCGTTGGTAAAAGTCTCTTCGTCGTAGGAGATGTCGGATAGTCGTCGGCTCACCGAGTCGGGCAGGTTTTTGATGATGCTAGGCGGGTGGTTAGATCGCCTGTTGATGTACAGAGGTTGGTCATTCGGCTTTCGGTATGGCTGGTATT
>NW_022752177.1:482-676 GCF_011630105.1 Anneissia japonica
TCCGTCGTCCCTGTAAAGTCCAATCTTCCGTCTGTCAATCTTCTTAGAAAGTATGTGCAGGATGTAGAGTCCCACGAGGTCGCAAACTTCCGCACCGTCGTGGCTGCCCATGGTCACGTCGAATAGTCTATCGTTGTCCTTTTTTACCCATGGTTTGTCGTCGTCGAACAGGAGCGATTTTCTGGAGTGGAGGA
>NW_022752178.1:0-336 GCF_011630105.1 Anneissia japonica
GATAGGCTTAAACAAAAACTATTCCATTGAAAGTTTGAAGTTTTTCGGAAAAGTATTTGAAATATGGCAGAAAGTCAAAAATTTGCACTAAGTGCTCATCTCGGCGAGATAAGCACTTTTGTGCAAAAAGTGACAATGTAAAAAAATGAGTCAAAAATGTAATTTTTTTTTGTTAGGTTAGGGTTAGGATTAGTGTTAGGGTTAAAGATAGGGTTAGGGTTAGAGTTAGGGTTAGGGTTAGGTAAAGTGAGAGAGGCTGAAACAAAGACTATTCCATTGAAAGTTTGAAGTTTTTCGGAAAAGTACTCGAAATATGGCGAAAAGTCAAAAATTTGC
>NW_022752178.1:461-579 GCF_011630105.1 Anneissia japonica
TTAGGGTTAGAGTTAGAGTTAGGGTTAGGGTTAGGGTTAGAGTGAGTCAAATTAAGATAGGCTGAAACAAACACTATTCCATTGAAAGTTTGAAGTTTTTCGGAAAAGTACTCGAAAT
>NW_022752179.1:0-234 GCF_011630105.1 Anneissia japonica
TTAAGTTATGAGTTGCATATTTTGGTAGTTAAAGTACTGTATACTGTATGTCATTCCTCTACTTTATTAGTGAAATAACGTTTTTCTATTATAAAAAATTTTATTCAATGGCCATTGTTTTTCAATTATCTCTCAGAACATTATTTGCATCTGCTGTAATTGTTAAAAAACAAATGCTTTTAAAGAAATAAAAAAAATCACATATTGATCTCAGTTCAAAGGAAAAAATAAAAC
>NW_022752179.1:272-673 GCF_011630105.1 Anneissia japonica
AGAGTGGGTTCTTTTTCAAACAAATACATCCTGCCTAATATATGTGTGTTTAGATTAGATCTTTTGCTTTAACTTTGGAAACTGAGATCATTTTAGATATTATTTCTGTATAAACTAAATTTTTTTTTCATATTACTGTAAACCTAATGGGTTTTGACAAATTTACTCTGCAATACGGAATTTCCAATAAAAAAAAGAAAATTAATTAAAAAGACCATAGATTAAAAAAAAGTAAGGCATAACATATTTCAAATCTATGTTAAAGCATAATTATTTTTACATAATGAAATTTAGTAAATCAAATTATTATTTGTGGCTTTTATTTATTAAATCAATTAAGAACATAATCTCAAAACAAAATTTAATGACAAGAAAGATCGACGTTTCGGGTCCATCATGGA
>NW_022752179.1:718-934 GCF_011630105.1 Anneissia japonica
AGTAAGTAATTAATTTACATATCAATAGGGCCTACTGTGTGGAGCCACAATGGAGCTAAGCAATAATTAGCCCTTCTTAGCAGATTAACTAGATAAACAGTTTGGCTTTGACTGAATCAGTTTGTTAAAGTGTAGGTTTCAGTTCTTTGATCCAAAGCATTTCTTTAAATAAACAATTAAACTTGGATTTGCACTTAGATAAAACCTTGAAATAAT
>NW_022752180.1:0-1250 GCF_011630105.1 Anneissia japonica
CTCCCAAAACGAGATTTTTTTTTAAATGGGACTTCTAGATGGCCGGAAATGGCTGGGATGGGAAAACTACATACCGGTACATAATAACAACTTTTATTTGCTCTTTTCCATATATACATGTATATCTGGTTTTTTTTTTGTCCGACTAGCCGACGAGTTTTGGCCGATGGGGGAATTTTACCAGACCGATGGGGGTGGGTTTAAGCCTCCCTGCCCCCACACCCCACCCCCACTCTTGCCGCCACTGCAGAGTGTAAGTGAGCGAATCAGCGCAGCCTCTCTAGTCATCATTATCACCGTCATTGCTATGACCATGCAAGGGAACGCAAACAAACCACCACCATCATCACCGTCATCGTTATCACATCCTCTCATCATCATCATCATCATCATCACCATCGTTGTCATCATCATCATCGTATCCTCCTCCTCCTCCTCATCATCATCATTATCATTATAATAACTTCACTTTTTTTTCCGGGTTTTTTACCTACAAAGGTACAATGTGACCAGCGTAAAAAAATGACATTCTGCTAGGGAAAAGGAAAAAATTCTACTAAATTCTGCTAAATCATCCCACACTGTCTATTACACTATTTTACTCTCCAAAATGCTGATGAGCGGGGGAGGGATCGCGCGCGGGCGTATTACCCTATAATTCACATTTTTTCGTTTGCAACAACTTGCCAACGACATGCATTTATACGCTTCCAGCAGAGCAGTTGTGCAATAAAACGTTTGATTTTAACCCATTAAATATCTTTATAATGAACAATGTTCCCCTGATTAGATTTTTTCGGGCTTTTGGTATGTTATTATTTGTATATTTCAGGAACGGATTCCGTAATATGTTAAAATTACTACTGTGTTCATTATAATTTTGTCTAAAGATTGACTGGTTCGACTATAAAGCTAAGTCAGCGTAAAACCGAAAAATACTCAGATTTTGAATTCATTTTTCGAATAGTTAACCCTTGTTAACCCTAAAATGACTTAGTTTATTATAATCCTTAATCATTTATTAATTAATATCTGTTAAAATTAGAATTGGCGAATTTTGGCCAATTTATGAAAATTGAAGTTGAAATATACTATACTTTTATAGGTCATGTAAATTTTCCATTAAATTCGAAACTTTTCTTGGTGGAAAATATTAATATGTTTGATATTTTATGAGAGATAAAAGTATCAGCTTCAAAATAGAAAAGATTGCGCAGCCATAGTGATTGACAGTATGTAGTGCGCATTGA
>NW_022752181.1:0-664 GCF_011630105.1 Anneissia japonica
AGAAACTTGTATCGTCATAGAAATGCAAATAAGATCAGATCCGAAGAAAAAGAATAAATTCGGGGGGGGGGGAAGATGTGCAGCATGGAATGGTTGCTGTTAGAGGGTGAAAATGTGACATTGAATGGAAGACTTATACCGTATTCGGTAGCCTCCTTCTTCAAACTTCATTTAATGAATTCGAGTGACAATGCAAATGGAAAAAGGCGTGAGAGAGAGAGACAGAGAGACAGACAGACAGACAGAGCGTGTGCAAAAGACGATGGTACAAATTTCTTCACCATTTTGCTGGAAATGGATTATAGTATTTGATGTCCCTCTTCTTCGAATTCCATTTAACGTACGTCAGATGTATGAGGTTTAAAGATGCAATGCAGTTTTTCAACTACCATCCAATCGAAAGAGAAAATGTTTTAATGGAATAAAACATATTGATAAAGACAGCAGATGTTAAAGACCCGGTCCTCATCCAAAAGCAAAAGAGATAAGTTTTCCACCCACGCAACGTGAATTGGAGAAAAATATGCGTGGCTACGATATCGCAACCAGACAAGTTTACGGTGTTTTTGCTAGAAACACTAATGTTGCATTTATTAATTGGTCGAGAAAAGAAACTTGGATGATGCTAAAAATAGAAGAATGTTAATTTTCTCTTATTGTTTTT
>NW_022752182.1:0-769 GCF_011630105.1 Anneissia japonica
AGGTAGGCCCAAATACCGTGTTCGAATAAAGGACATGATAGTACATCGTGTAGCATAGCTCTCAACGAATGTTGTCCCATAAATAAATAAATAAACTGTGTAATAAAATAACTGACGGGATTCGAACCTGCGACCTCTCGCAGAGACGAGATGGGATATGCTATCTGCGAGAGGTCGCAGTTTCGAATCCGTCAGGAGCATTTTATTACACACTTTATTTATAGGACAACATTCGTTGAGAGCTAAGCCTATGCTACACGATATACTATCATGTCTTTATTCGAACACTGTATTTAGGCCTAACTTTCTTTGATGATTTATATATAATTTAGTAGTGTTAACGGATATCTTGATTTATATTATATTGCTACTATTCATTCCTGATGATGACATAATGAATGTCGAAATATTAAATCCCGACACGATGGCGTGCCTTTCAATACCTGGAGTATGTATTATACAGTACTATCTTATTCTACTATTTGTTACCTGTCGTTCCTATAGTGTGTCTGACGGTTATATGAATCTGTTTATCCATGAAGCCTCTGTGGTCTATTGTTTATGACGTTCGCCTTGACAGCGAGAGATCGCAGTTTCGAATCCCGTCAGAGGAATTTTATTACACATTTTATTTATGTAGGAAAAACATTCTTTGAGAGCTATGCTACACGATGTACTATCATGTCCTTTATTCGAACACTGTATTTAGGCCTACCTTTCTTCAATGATTTATATATAATTTAACAGTGTTAACTGCTATCTTTATATA
>NW_022752183.1:0-700 GCF_011630105.1 Anneissia japonica
GAGCAGATAAACAATGCTTGAAATATTGTTCATATAAGGAAACAATTTATACGATTATTTCCGTGACAAAATGTCATGCATAATCGTAAAGCATTAGCCCTTCAACGAAAAAGCTCTCGGCGAAAATATCAATTTTAAAGAAGGTGAGACTGGCTGGATTTAGTATGTCACCTACATGTTTTCGTGGTCTAGCGGCATGACAATCGTTTTGACAGCTAGATAGCTCTCAGGTTCAATTCTCGCCATACAAAGGATTAGAATTTTTTTTGTTGAAGTCTACACTCAATAGATTAGACATTATTTCGATGTGGTTGGCCAACTGCCAATTCAGATTAGCAGGATCATTGCAGGGTGTCTTGCTTAGATACGAGAGTGATGAAGTCAGTTTATTTTTGTTGCCTAAAAATGGCCAGACAGTATTTTAATTTTTGATATTACATACTTTAGTTCTAAATCCACAAAGGGTAGCAATAAAACAAAAACCGGATTCTAAAGATGCATCAAAACTGAAAAAAACATGTTAAACCTAATGGAGACTGATAGACCGCCGACAGATGGATAGATGGACTGACCGACCGACAATGCTAAGATAGATGCGAATAGTTGATGCAAAAAAATAAGTTGATGATGTACTGTACTGTATGGTTGATTTTTTTAAGGAATAGAGGGCCACTTATTCAAACGGGACGCTTAAGACAAT
>NW_022752185.1:0-824 GCF_011630105.1 Anneissia japonica
ACTGATCTAAACATTAACGTCATAGTCAGTCTTGTGAATATATTGCGTGTTGCTGCTTATACGAACTCGTCGGTAAATCCGATTATATATAATGCTATAAACGAAGTGTTTAGGAGAGCGTTTTTGGATGTGTTTTGTTGCAAGCGGAGAAGCAAGACAACAACTACGGCAACTTCAAAGCACATAATAACTACAGTATCACTGGCGACTTCAAATCCTGCATATGTGCATGAATAGACGACGTTGACGAAGAAGTTGTCTGTAAAAGTCTAATCACAAAAACAATATTTTTGTTTTACCTACAGAATTTTAATACATAAAGTAATAGCAGTAATCACAGTAAGCTAAAATTTTGATGCTGAATGATGAGATCCAGAGATGTGGGCCTGTGAAGTTTGGATATATGGAGAAGTGGTTTTATGAGTCAGAAAATGAACCTCAAAGTTAAACTAACAATTAACATTCAATAGAGCTGGGAGTAAAACATCTGTGTGAAGTACACGTTTTAAATTATAAATTTAAGTCAAGCAGTATAGTATCATAAAATATAATTGTAATGTATACCAAAACATACAGATTTGGACTTATTTATTAAATTATTATGATCTCACCAATGATGCATCTCAGTGTTAGAGTGTGTGGTGAGACCTCACATGTGGCCACCATAACAAAATATTTAATGTTCGGGTACGAGTGGCCAAGCGGTAAGACAGGGGCGCCGCCAGCTACAGCCTTAACATTGGCGCTGGTCCAGCCGCCCCTTTCCAATGGTTCGGTTGGTAGAACCAAGTCTTCTCGGATAAGGACTTAAAATGGAGGTCCAG
>NW_022752186.1:0-516 GCF_011630105.1 Anneissia japonica
CGACGCCTCCTCCTCGCTCAAAAGGGAAAGGGCATTGGTCACTCGGGACGGTAGAAACCTGCGTTAGCGAACGTCGTTCAGCATGAGGACGCACGCGACAAGACCTTCCGATCTGTCAGGCAGGACGAACAAGAGGTTGAACGGCCAGCTGGTTCGCGTGAACTCCAACACCCTCTTAAGCATCGGATGTAACGGTTTGGTCTTGACGCTGTTCAGATGTGCCAGTACCACTCTGATGATGGCCGACTCGTGCACCCTGTCGGTCTTCGGGACGACGTGGTTGGACGTTTTCCGTTCGTCCCAATCGGATCTCAGCCATCTGCGAATCTCGTCCAGGTTGGCAACGGCTGCCGCGATTTTTCTGTGGTGCGGAAGAAGGAGGGTGTCGTAGAAGTACCGGACGAACGCCTTCTTGCGCCGATCGTCGGTTTCCTTCTCCCTTTCCTCCTCTTCGTCGTCTTCGACTTCGTCGGCAAGAAACCCTCCGAGCGCGACGGCCGCTTCGAACTGCATTTT
>NW_022752187.1:0-195 GCF_011630105.1 Anneissia japonica
TCAAAGTGCTGTAAAAAAAATTGCCCAAGCCCTAGGCATGGGGATTTTTTTTCTGAGACACTATAAGGAAAATTTATTTTTGGTTTTTCTGAATCAGTATATCATATAGTGTCTCAGAAAAAAAATCCCCATTCTTAGAGCTTGGGCAATTTTTTTTATAGCACTTTAAAATTTTGACATAAAATATCCTATTTT
>NW_022752187.1:309-606 GCF_011630105.1 Anneissia japonica
TTGGCTAAATAGTTACTCCTCACTCTCGTTAAAAAATTTAATCGGAATAATGACGTCATCACAAAAAATTCCAAGATGGCTGTCATTTTGGCGGTAAAACTCTTTTAAAATGTAAATTTAACTTTATTGTTATCAGAGTAATTTCAAAACAATATATATCCATACACACACATAAACACACACACACCACACACACACACACACACACACACACACACACACACACATATATATATATACTGTATACTGTATATATATATACATAATAATACACACACACATATATATATATATGTA
>NW_022752188.1:0-673 GCF_011630105.1 Anneissia japonica
ATGCTTCTGATTTTGTGATCAACCTGCTTTGCAGATTGATCACACAGTTAATTTTTCAATCTCCATCAAATTTTAAATAGCATCCTCCTTTTGGGAATGTAAGGAAATAGATACTGTAGTGCTTTCCTTTGTTGGATCGATTGTAACTCTTGATTGTAGCAACCCCAAAACGAATGGCACTTCAGAAATACAGTACAGTATAACAATTATTCTCTCAAACTTTATATCCTATCGAGTTGTTTGTGTTTTAAGTTAACTTTATTTTTTTATTGTTTTTAAGCGTACAGGTTTGGAATATTTTAAAATCCTTAAGTTAAATTATTTAAAGTTTTCTTTCAATGAAAAATAAATGCGATCGTTAATATCGATCTTGGTACAATGTAAACCTGTAATCATAATCAGAATTTTACTACCGTATATTATAGGCCTAGACTAGGACTAGGCCTCCTACTATAGTATAGAGGCCTAGTCCAAGACCTTGTTGCAAATCCCAAACCACATAAGCCTTGCCTATAATGCCTAGCATAGGGCTCGTGATCGCGGTACCCTGACCATTAAAAATTAGCAGACGCACTGGGAAGCGTTGTTCACGGCATTGGACTGCAGCTAAAAATGATTCCCCCATCATTAATGGAACAGGCCCATGTCACGCTTGGCTGACTAGTTTTGATTT
>NW_022752189.1:0-729 GCF_011630105.1 Anneissia japonica
TAACCTACTGGGCTAAACTAGAAGGGTTACCGTACCCTCTTTAAAGATGGTTAAAATAAAAAAAATATAAAAAAAATATACCCACTCTGACCCAAGACCCCTGTTACGCGCCTGGTGTTAGCACCAATGTGTGCCCTTGTGCGGACAGGAGATGTGCCCCCTCTGAAGCTGGAAACCCTGTTTTTGCAAAATAAATTGATGCAATTTGCTGTTATAGGCCTAATCAATAAATTCCTCATCAATCGATATAACCTTAAACATTCTTGGAATTGATATAACATTACTGGTGTCGTACTATACACACCCTTCAGTGTGAAATGTGGCTCTCTTTGCAAGCACATCTAAGGGGTCGTGCAAAAACTATTTTAACGCGAGTACCGCGTTATCGACTGTTTTGTCGCTGATTTTCACTAACGCGGCATATGGGCGTGGCCTAATATTCACCGTTCACGAGCTAACGAAATAACTAATGAATATGCATGATAGCTAACTCATTCTGTTTACCGCGGCACTCGCGGTACGTCGTCCACGGGGTAGAAGTTTGTTTTTTACGAAGAATTCTGTATGAGACAAATTCTGTACGAACCTACGAAAGGTTGATGGAGCACGTCGGCAATTTTTGTATTATATTTTACTTTCACCAGTCAGTTACAATCAAGTGTAAAAAAAAAAAAACGATCTAGGGCCTAGTCCAGCCATTAGAGTTAGGCTTAGAGCCGGCTTAGCTGG
>NW_022752190.1:0-786 GCF_011630105.1 Anneissia japonica
TTTCTCAAATATTGGAAACGAAATTTCTAAATCTTTTGAAAGTACTACTACTCCTGAATGGAAACCTCATTTATGTATCCACAAATTAAATTTTAACATGGTAACATTTGAAAATATTGAAAATACCCTTTCAGGTCTGTCCAAAAGCAGTAATTTGGATATTCTGAATTTTGATTCAAAATTGCTTAGGGTTACCTCCCAATATATTGCAAAATCTCTTTCCACTATAATAAATTTATCTATTAGGCTGGGTATTGTTCCTGAGGATTGGAAACTCGCAAAAACAACACCTATCTATAAAGGTAGTGGATGTAAGCAGACGATGACTAACTATAGACCCATCTCCGTGGTTTGCCATATTTCAAAAAGTGTTGAAAGAGAAATTCAAAATCAATTAGTTAGCTATCTAAACGAAAATGATCTCATAAGTGTAGATCAATATGCCTTCAGAAAATACCACTCCACCATCACTTGCCTTCATCGAGTTATAGATGAATGGATGGAAACTTTGAATGACCATGAAATGATTGGAGCCTGTTTTCTCGACATATCTAAATGCTTTGATTCCATTGATCATACTCTTCTCCTAACTAAATTAGAAAATTATGGCATTAAAGACACTGAAATCAAATGGTTTAAAAATTATCTTTCACAGCGCAAACAAGTAGTCAAATGTCATAATAAATTATCTGAAAAAGCAAATGTTGAAATTGGCATCCCACCGGAGGGGGATAGTTTTCCACCAAAGTTTTAACTGTTGTTTATTTTATTGTACTGTGATTGTTA
>NW_022752191.1:0-724 GCF_011630105.1 Anneissia japonica
ATTTTTTAATAACAGGCTATGTATTCATACTTATTATTACATATCATTTAATTAAGAACATTTCACATCCTACAAAACATTACATTTTCTATTTATTTTATTTTTTCTCAAAATAATACATAGTCTAAATTATATTTCATGTGTTCCCAACTTATCAACGTTTGCTTAAATGATCCATTTATCTTCGGATAAAGCTTTAAACCAACCTTACAAAATCGGTCAATGTTTAAAGTTTGCGGCATTCTGATCCACTAAAATTACACTTCATAAATCAGGTTTTGATAAAAACTGAAATCATAATAGTTTATTCAAAATTAAAAAAAAGTAGAGGCCAGAACAAACTTAATTAATTACCGTATAAAAGCATAATTTTTTATCTTTCAATTGAAAATTATAAACTATTTTTCTTGTAACAGACGTATAAATTTTACGGTTCGTGTATTCTTTGCATACACCCAAAATCAGATAGTGGCCTAATTATTTTAAGAATTTTCGTGTAAAAAAAAAAAAAAAAAAAAAAAAAAAAAATCGGTAAATTAGCGGAAACTGGTTTTTTTTTCCATCTGACTCATTGTAGGCTGATAACCTATGTTAGACCTAATAATTAAATGTTTGAGGGTTTTCCATAAAATATTTTTGTGCAAATTTTCCGTACCGGTCTACAGCAATCGAAAGTCAAGTGAACCCCAAGGTTTACAAAAATACCCAGTATTCAATAGACTAT
>NW_022752192.1:0-1152 GCF_011630105.1 Anneissia japonica
TTTGTTCCGACAGGTGAGGGGGACATTTCGTGAGCGAACATTTTAGGAAATAGTAGCTCTAGATGACCAGAAATGACACCTTTATAGTAAAATTCATCGTCATCAACATTTATAGTCAAAATGAAGCACCAACAAATTTCTTATCATGTTTTACCAGCGATTTTCGGCAACCATAGATATCTAATATTTGTGATGTACTATAAAAAATAAATATTAAAAACATTGTCTTCGATGTATTTAATTTAGGCCTACCTACTTCAAAGCCATTCACCTCCACACCATAGTTAATGGCTGAGGTGGTAACATTTGGGAAATAGTACCTCCTGCCAGAATGACACTGTTATATAATAAAATTAATCATCATCGATCAAATTAATTGCTGTGATGTTCCATTGAAAATTTAAGCTCAATTGTCTTTGATGTATTTGATGAAATTATTACATTGCGGACGAAAAGTGAGGTGACCAGCCCATGAATTTCACGTCGGCAATCGGCAATTTCCGACCATATTGCCGAGCCAGAATTGCTACAGGACGGCAATTTTTTGCCGACCTAGGCCCAGATTTCTTTGCTTCAAAAATTGCTTGGAAAGTCAAAAACAGGCTATAGGAGACACTAAATTTCATGTACGTCGTCAAACCAAGAAAATTGGTGGAACAGATTTGTTTGTACAATAACTATTTCTAATAGGCATACAGTACGTACGATTTGTGTACGATCATTTTGGCTTTCTCGCCTAGTCGTTTCGTAGGCTAGGCAAGGTCCAGGAAAACAAGCAAAAAAAACCAAAGTACGCGGGTAAAATACTTTTTAAAACATTGGTAGGTTATAAGAAAGGTTCATAGAACCATCAGAAGATGTTTGATTTGATTTTCATGTAAAATTAAGTTATATACCTAGAGTTTTTACATGCTAGGCCTCGGCCCCTGACACTTGTTGCACGACAACGCGACATGGCTGAATGTGATGATTGAGTGAGGCCTGATTTCATTAACGCTGAAGGAGTCCTGAGGACAGGACGAAATATTCGTTTTTTCTATTAAATAATATATATTTTATGTTCTGTCACACGTAAACCTCTGTCATTTATTTTTGTACTTGACTCACATGTTATACTTTTTTGGAACATACGTGCAGCTCATCATTATTTTG
>NW_022752193.1:0-3924 GCF_011630105.1 Anneissia japonica
TGAAGCGGCCATCTCCTGGGACGTAAACATCATCTCCATCAAATTTCTGGTTAAGGACGTCGCGTTCGAGCTCTGGGCAACGGCTCGGCGATATTCCCCCTTACTCACTGGGTGCACTCCGCCGATCATAACAACATCTCCTTGCGCTTCCCCGACTACTGGTTCTGGCAGCACAAACGGACGCTCGGGTTGTTCTTGGAGCCTTCTTTTCTTTGGCTGGTTTAAGAGATCATCTGAGTTGCCTAGCTTATTTAAAATCTTCTCCATCATGCTTTCCAGCTTGTCTAGTCGTGGCAAAATATCGACGCATCTGCAGGTCGCTATAAAAGCTATAGGAAAAATTAAAGAAAATTAAAATAAGCATATTATTATAATTATAATTTATTATTATTAATTTAGTATTAATTTAATTAATTTATTATTATAGTAATTTATTTTGGAAAAATGAGATTGGGGTTGGGGTATTTCGTTTTCTACTCTAGTAAATACTTTACGTCTCCATCATGCTTTCCAGCTTGTCTAGTCATGGCAATATATCGACGCATCTGCAGGTCGCTATAAAAGCTATAGGAAAAATTAAAGAAAATTAAAATAAGCATAATATTATAATTATAATTTATTATTATTAATTTATTATTAATTTAATTAATTTATTATTATAGTAATTTATTTTGGAAAGATGAGATTGGGGTTGGGGGTATTTCGTCTTCTACTCGAGTAAATGCTTTACGTGTTGTGATTCAATATTTCAACATTAATTATGTCAGCATCATGTAAATGCTAATACTGTGCGGGCATTATTAGTGTTAACTGCAGAGGCCTACTCTTAAATTTATAAAGAGGTATAACTTACGAGTGGCACAGTTGTTTGCTGTCTCTGTTGTTAAAAGAGGACCAATTGTATCCAAGAATTCCTGAATGCTATCATTGCCAATAGACTGATCATCCAGCTTCGATTCAACTGCTGATGTGTTAGCTGTTTCAACATCCTCTACCATCAAGTCACGTGTAGGTCGATCATTAGCGACAACCAGGTCCTGCGTCTCGTCGACAGTGTTCGGCTCATCATTCTCGTTGATAGTGTTCACCAAGGGATGAGTAGCATCATTTACAATGCCCTGATCATGCGCATCAACGACAGTGTTCGGCAAGTCATCAGTATCGTCCACCGCAGTGTCACAGTCCTGTGGCCTATCATCAACATTTTCCGATTCTGTAGAGTAAATACAATATTGGACATAAACTTAAAGTATTGGAATACCAAATAAATCATATTTGTCTTCTTTTAGAATGACAACAATGACTAATTTATTTATTTATTTATCTAATAATAATAATATATTATTATTATTATTATTATTATTACTAATTTATTTATTTATCTAATATTATTATTATTATTATTATTATTATTATTATTATTATTATTATTATTATTAATAATTCAAAGTATTTACAATATATGCATTATACCGACATTTTACAATTAAAAATATTTATGTCGTTACGTCTTGCTATTATAGTAGGAATATAGTATATGTATACATAATTTTTAATGTGTTGTACCATAAGTAAACATTCTGGTTTATTTACAAACACAATAATTATAATTATTTAAATGAAATAGATTTATCAAGTTAGACTTACCAAATCCGCCCTTCTCCCAAAACTTCTCATCTAGTGCGACCAACTCGGCATTATCGTCAGATAAACCCAAAATCAGGCACTCCAACTTCTTTCTATCACATATTATAGTAACTAGGCCATTTACAACAACTTCACCATGTAGTTTCTGTGTCTTTACTATTGAGGTGCTCTCGTCAAAGTTGAAGTACACAAGGGCTTCCTTCGGAGTTCGTCGTTGACGGCGAGACATAATTCAGATTCAGGTTTACTTCGGTACAACAGCAACAGTGGCAATACGATTTGTGATGATGGACTTCGTTTTCCCTTGCTTTTAAGCATGTCTATTGACATCGGTTTGTATCTTGTTGTTTTGTGTTAATGTAATTGTTTGTTATTTCTTTTGTATATAAAACGCGCGCCGTGTTTTGGAGTGTTGAAACACCCTCCATTGTGTTTGTTCGTGCGTGCGCTTGGAATAAAAGTTTCCTTTGAAGTTAAAAGTGTAAACTAAAACTGTAAACTAAGCAGACACTCAGCGAATTGCCTTCAAGCAAGATGTTACCAGCTCCTGCTACTCCAGATTTTTCGTCCAAACTGGCTTCAGGCAATTACTTTAGAACAAGAAAAAAGAAACGCGTATCAACTAGATCCGTCGGAAGACCATCAATTGCGTCAACGTTTCCCGGGCTTGTACACATTGCAAGAAACTTTGTTGAAAGTAACGGTTTCGAGGCCCATCGTCGGAGACAAAACACTACAGGACTGTGTGGGACCGGGTTAAAGCACCTTCGCAGACACCTCCTAGAACAAGTTGATGGACTGGCCGAGCAACATCCACAATTTAGTAAGTTTGACAAAACAAAATTATATTAGTATTAGTATTTAGATACGCTATTCATAGAAAACTATATCATAGCGTTTATATATGTAGGCCTGTATGAAATTAATAATAATAATAATAATAATATTA
Organism: Anneissia japonica; assembly: GCF_011630105.1. Classification (NCBI taxonomy): domain Eukaryota; kingdom Metazoa; phylum Echinodermata; class Crinoidea; order Comatulida; family Comatulidae; genus Anneissia; species Anneissia japonica. The sequence goes on from NW_022752193.1 coordinate 2,597, forward strand.
TTATTATTATTATTATTATTATTATTATTATTATTATTATTATTATTATTATTATTATTATTATTATTATTATTATTATTATTATTATTATTATTATTATTATAATGGTCACATTATTAAGAAGACACAACAATAATTGTTACTTAACCAATATCCTAACGTATGACATAATCATCGTATTTATTATTATTATTATTATTATTATTATTATTATTATTATTATTATTATTATTATTATTATTATTAAATGGATTTCTTTTTTTCAGGTATTGACACTGTACATCATATGTTCAAGAGTCCTCATGAGGGAAGGAACACATCAGCTCTTTACAAAGGTTATATTGATGCTAAGGTTCCAGCGAAGGATAACAGTAAAATGAAGGCAAATCCAAGTGGACACTTCTACAGCGCCCGTGTTAAATATTGTCTTCAGTTCTCTGCCTGTTACCCGGCCAATTGTTGTGTGTTTTCCGTGGACAACAAAAACAAAATTAAAATTGGTATGTACACCATTTTTCCACTCTATATTTCTAGGATAGTGAGGGGGTGCAGTCCGATCGGACCCCTCTAAATTGTATTAAGAAAAAAAATTGTTGTATTGAATTATTGATGATTATTTTGATCGATAATGTAGCATTTGAGAACGAATGTACCGCAATCATTATATTCGCCATGCAAACTTTCATACAATATCTTTATAACATTTGTTTATAAGCCTAATACACTAAAAAATATCCGATATGTCGCTATGTACTTATCTTGAAAATACAGATAGGCCTAAAGTATTTTCAGATGACAGATATTGGATTTTATTAGTATGGAGATAATTATTATTTTTTTGTATAGTAATATATATATATTTTTTTATGCGATGAGACCAAACTGTGTATGAATGATGAATCCGATTCCCTAATAGCAGCGGGTACTGCAACCGCTATATAGATATATGAATTTGTGTCAGGAAAAAAAATTATAATACAGGTCTCCCTCCTTCCATATATCTATATTATTATTATTATCTATATTATTATTATTATTATTATTATTATTATTATTATCTATATTATTATTATTATTATTATTATCTATATTATTATTATTATTATTATTGTTATTATTGTTATTATTATTGTTGTTATTATTATTATTATTATTATTATTATTATTATTATTATTATTATTATTATTATTATCAGGATCGGATGTTGTTGCCGTTGACAGACGCAATAAAATACGCCGTTTTTTTCCAAGCAACGACAGGCCCGTCTACAACGACCACGACTTCCCGAGCCGTTCTGGCAACCTAATTACACCGTGTGGCTACATGA
>NW_022752194.1:0-549 GCF_011630105.1 Anneissia japonica
CTCAAAATTACTCTTTAAACAGAGCATGTTTTAGAATATTATACTTTTCAATCAGAAACGCGCGTACTTCGTGAGGGTCAAAGTACGGCGGATCACCTAACTCGTCCTCAGTGACGAGTTCAAATCTAGTTATCAATTTATTTTAGCAAATTAGTGCCAAAGTTAGCCAATATTCATTGGTTACTACTAAACACACTTAACTGGTGCCCAGCTTACTAAATTAGAGCCCATGTTATCTATAATCAATTATTATCAATTTATTTTAGCAAATTAGTGCCAGAATTAGCTAACAATAATTGATTATTACAAAACACACTTAACTGGTGCCCAACTTACTTAAGTAGTGCCCAAGCTATATCTATAATCAATTATTATCAATTTATATAGCAAATTAGTGTCAGAGTTAGTTAATAATAATTGATTACTACTGAACACACTTAACTGGTGCCCAACTTACTAAAGTAGTGCCCATGTTATCTATAACCAATTATTATCAATTTATTTTAGCAAAATTAGTGCCAGAATTAGCTAACATTAATTGATTATTAC
>NW_022752195.1:0-1147 GCF_011630105.1 Anneissia japonica
CTGGGTAATAAGAGAAAAGAAAGAGGGGAGAGAGAGGTAAAGAGAAAGAAGAAAGAAAGAAAAGGAAAGAAAAAGAAAAAGAGAAGAGAAAAATAAAGACAAGAAAGGAAGATATCATAATGACCAGACTCACAACACCCTGCAACCCCTTCTCCATTTCAAAAACAGTCATAACTCCTTTGATCTATGCTGCCCGATGGCTTTACCACTGGGGGACAAGGGGAAAATATCTATCTTTGAAAAATCTTCCCCACCCCTTTATAAATACCCGTGAAAGTGCCTAAAAAACCTCAAATTTCGCGTGTTTCTCGCACATTTCTTGTTAGCATGAGCCAATTTCCTCTAAAAATTGCACATTTTAGGGAGTTTTGATCAATTCCAACGAAATTAGAAATAAAAAACACCGGGGGAAAAGGAAAAAATATCCATCTTTTGAAAATCTTTCCCCACCACTTGACAAATGCATCCTCTGAAAGTGCCTAAAATTCTCAAATTCTTTGCTCGCATATCTAGTTTTCATCAATTCCAGCGAAATTGGAATTAAAATCACAAGAATATTTTGCGCGCTTCGCGCGCATTTTTAGGGCTTTTTTAGGTTTATCCTTTTAAGTTATTTAAACACATAAGCCTAATAATAGTCCGAAACTCAAGAAAGACAAATTTAAGATAGATCGTTTTAACCTAAAAGAAGGGCTTCAATATGTATTGATGGTGAAAGAATAATAAATAAAACCATGATGAAAATGCTTATATTTAGTTTCAAACACACGTGTGTGGGCTATATTATAAATAAGATAAGCCCTATGTCGTATTTTTATTCTGTATGGGGAGTGGGGTGGGGTGGGATGGGTATGGTAAATTACTAACTGGGAAAATAAATACCCACTATGACCCAAGACCCCTGTTACGCACCTGGTGTTGGCGCCAATGTGTGCCCTTGTGCGGACAGGGGATGTGCCCCACTCTGAAGCTGGAATTCTTGTTTTTGCAAAATAAATTGGTGCATTTTGCTATTATAGGCCTCATCAATAAATTCCTCATCAACCGATATAACCTTATACATTCTTGGAATTGACATAACATTACTGATGTTGTACACACCTTTGAGTGTGAAATGTGGCTCTCTTTGCAAGCACATCTAACATCT
>NW_022752196.1:0-547 GCF_011630105.1 Anneissia japonica
TTGGGAAGTGGAGATGATGAAGTGGGGGAGCCCGAAAAATAAGTGAGGAAGCGCTAGATCGCAAGATAAGGTGATTTTTAACTACTTGAGAGTGATTTATGCTCTCCCCGATACGCCATTGCATGAGTGTCTACGAGCGAAACGAGCATTGGTCTTCGGGGCGAAACGTGGTACGTCTAGGAATGTATGTATACATGTTACAGAGAACATCCTTATAAAAATAGCAATGGTGAGGTGAGGTACACATATGGTCTCTATACTCAGTCAACCAATAATAATGAATGATGTAATTCCATTAGAATTTGACTTGCTGTGATAATTTGATCCATTTGCGTTTCATACTTCTATTATACTTCATTCAAACAAGTTAATCCGGCCCTACTAGTTCTGTAATACAGCTTTCGATGCAATCTGTACTACTATTGCTCAATTACATTAAACTATTTTAAAGTAAATCAAGTTTTATTTATGTTGTATTCTTAATTCTAATCTTGTCACATCAGCCCTTCAATATCAGATTATAAATGTTTTATATATATAGATATGC
>NW_022752197.1:0-901 GCF_011630105.1 Anneissia japonica
GAAGATTCCACATTTGCTTCGATAAATAAAAAATATAGAAAGACAGCAATAAACAACAGCTATGAGTTGTAAAACATAATAGAAGCAACATAATTTATTAAATCACAAATATTTCAAACACTCCTGTGTTCTTCCTCAGTGTGAGGACAACCAAAGATTATAAATAGAACAAGAGAGCAAAGTCCCGTTCGTAAAAACGTCACGCCTGTGTAGGACGCCCACTAACGGTTGTATATTCTTTTTATTACCCAGTGCAGCGCTGCGCAGCGCGGTAGAAGTACGCCCGCTATAAACTCAGTAAGCAGAAAACAAAAGTACAGTATCTTGTGGAGAACAGATAAACAGACAAACCGACGGTGCGCGGTGGAGTACTGGGTAATAAACATAGAGCTATTAAACAACTAGAGTGGTACAAAGAGTATAAATAGAACAAGAAAGCCAACAACGCTCATTGAGAGCGTAAAAAAACGATACGCTCTACGCAGCTAGTGTAGGACGCCAACTAACGCTTGTATGTGTTTTATTACCCGTTAGTGGGCGTCCTACACAGGCATGACGTTTTTACGAACGGGACTTTGCTCTCTTGTTCTATTTATACTCTTTGATTGTACACACATACATCGAACATCGAATACATTGCTGTTAGCGCTCTAGTATTCTTATTATATCTCTATGAGAAAACAAAAGTAGGCCTACAGTATCTAGATGGCCGTCGTAGTAAAGCGCCACCTTCAGGCTTAGTATACATATTATTACATATTAATAAGCCCTCTGACTGACTTACTTCATTAATGATAATGAGTAATGGTAATAACAAATTATTAAACTATTGTAGTCAAAACGAGGCCAAGTGAAGCATCTTATTCAAAAATAAAGTACCAAGGAATGAAAATTAAAATCG
>NW_022752198.1:0-1977 GCF_011630105.1 Anneissia japonica
TTGTTTTTTTTTTGTTTTTTTTTGTTTTTTTTAATTTTCCAATGCATATCTACAGAAGCGTATTGCTGCCAACTAAAAAAAAAAAATTCAGATATTATCTCGTTATTACGAGATAATATCTTGTAATTACGAGATAATATCTCGTAATAACGAGATAATATCTCGTAATAACGAGATAATATCCCAATGCATATCTACAGAAGCGTATTGCTGCCAACTAAAAAAAAAAAATTCAGATATTATCTCGTTATTACGAGATAATATCTTGTAATTACGAGATAATATCTCGTAATAACGAGATAATATCTCGTAATAACGAGATAATATCTCGTAATAACGGGATAATATCTAAATTTTATTTTTTTAGTTGGCAGTAATACGCTTCCGTACATATCCCTGTTAAATTAGAATATAGTAGTGTAACACTTATGTTTGAAGGCCCGGGCCCCAGTCCCCGGAGGGGCCCTTGCCCTGAAGGTCCCTTCTTTTATTACACAGCACTCATCTAAAGAGAATATACTGTAACTAGCAAATTAAAACTATGTTTCCTTGTGTTTAACTAAAGAATGCCCAATGTGGACTGGCATGACAATACTTCTTTTATTTAACATCATTCCCAAGCCATGCGTTCCAAAGTCGAAGCTCCACTAACTGAAATGTTAAAGTAATTAAGAAAAGGCAACTAGAATTCACAGAGAACACAAATCAAGTTTGTAATATAACATGCTATGGTATGGTATATTTTTTATAGTCTGCTATGAAGGGTGTCCCTTGTAGGGCTAATCTATTACTAACGTGCATGGCACCTCCAACACATTCCCCGTGTCTTATCGTTACGCCAAAAAAATTCTGGATTGTTTTAACTGTTATTATTGGTACGTGGTTTTAGAGTCATCATTAAAGCTGATAAAACATGCAGTCATTGTACATTGTTTCCTGATTTTTCTTTTTTCTTTTTGCAAGATATGTATCTTAATATTATTTCTATTAATATTATTATTTGTTATTGTTATAATTTGTGTTTTATTTCAGGAATAATATTAATAATACAGTGGTAGATCCAAAAATTCAAAATAGAGAGGGCCCAGGGAAAATGGAGGCTCTCCACCCCCTCAGCCCCACCAGTTGGGACTGCGGTAAGATTTTAGGATTACGCCGCCTCTAGATGGTCGGAAATGGGACTCTCCGACATAAATTCTAATATAATTTTTTTTTTCTCCCATTATTTTTTTAATTTGAAACATTTAGGGGAGGGGGCCTGGACCGTCCCCCTTTAATCCGCCACTATAATATGAATAATATATAGTGATACTAGTGATAATATTAATTAACAGTATATTTATTACCTTAATGTGTTATAATTAATATTGCCATCGTGTATTAGTATTGTACTGTAATAATATATTTTACATGTTTTATTTTATAATATTTATGTATGAAATGGCTATGGTACATGAATCTGTACTTCTGCTAAAACTGATGCGAAAAAAAAATATAGATACTTAAAACATGACAGGGCTCATGATTTCACGACTTTAGACACAAGTCATGTTTGATAGCCTAAAATGTGTAAACAAAAAATACAATTTGAGGTTCAATTCTTCAGAAGATATTAGTGTTGTTGAAGTGTTGATATGATAATTGTTTTCCAATTTTTATTTTACAATCTTTATTTGAATTCATAATATTTTTTTTTTAATTACTTTATGGATATGGGATTTAATAGTTATTAAAATGATGTGGTTATGTGAATTGTTTCCTGGTTGTTAATGATTGTGATGTATATGACAAAAGTTGCAATTTCATGAATATTTTATGTACAGTATATCTTGAATGTTGTCATGCCAGAACCAGTGTTTGTGGTACACATGAATGCAGTGGCGTATTGCAGCTGAAATCTGCATGTAACAGGCTAAAATATGGTTTTTCCTGGTTACATGCACTACAAAACTACAAAATTAAAGTACATTAACCTGC